>NW_015505826.1:334272-348472 GCF_001515645.1 Sinocyclocheilus grahami
GCCAGTTTTGGAGTGATTAAGCAAACAACACATTTACACGTCTCTAATTGAGGCCGCCATCGCTGAAACGACACGGTAATGAACTACGGTGGGCCGGAGATTACGACGGACGACGGAAACACGACCTTGAGGCCGTCGCTGCGGCCGGACGGGAAGAAACAACCGTGTTTGTTTCAAGAGAAATAAACTGGCGTGTCACTCACTTGACTTTAATTATAGAGGATAGATAGCATCCCAATTACTGGCTTCCTTTTCTCTCCTCGTCCTTAGCAACAGATTATTTTGCTACACTATTAATTAAATCTGTTACATTGGGAATAGGTTGATTTTCAGGGGTGCAGACGGCGATGTTTGGAGAGTAACGCTGGCCTAATTTGCCTTCTGATGATAAAAGCCACAGAAAAAGGAAAGCGTAATCACCTGATATAAAGGACGCCTCCTTTGAGCCCTAGCACGCATCTCGCTCGCTTCTTCATTCATATGTTTCTTTTCTCTCTGGCTGTTGTTTGCGTAAAGTGGGTCACGGAGCACATTTCGCAGAAACTAACTTCCAAACGGCCGTGTTTTCTTCCGCCGCTTCCACGTCTCTCTCCCACGTGTCTCCTGCTCATTAAAAATGTTTAACAACATTTTAATTGAAGAATTAATTACCTTCTGCTAGGCAAAGTCTTGCTAAACTACAACAGGGGAGTCATCAGCGAAAGCTAGAGAGAATGTAAACACATCATCTACCTTCAGCGCCGGCCCGTGACATCACAGCGCCGACAGCCAATCACAGGCCAGAGCTTCATTTATTATTGGACGTTTCAGTAAACAAAACATCTGATTGTGCTTCTCTTCTGAGTGTTGTGTTATATTGTGACATATTCGTGGCTAAAGGTGCTGTTAGACACGCTCTACATAATAAACATAATACAATCAACACACACATTTCCATTAAAACATATTTTATATAGTAAACCTCTTCTTGGTGGAATTATTATTTTTACTAATAAATGTGTCTTTTAGCATCTTGCAGTTGCTGGCACTTTCAAAAATCAGGAAGACACCTGATTACCGTGATTTTACCACAGTTAATAATTTTGATCAGTAATGGGAGTTATTACAGCTTTTTCTGTATTTTTATTATTTATTCCATTGATTTGTTTGATTGATTGATGTGTTATTGACTTAGTTTGGAAAGTTTATACAAATCACTCATTTAAATTAATTTGATTTCCTCCGCAATTATATAAATACACTGTTACATAATATATTTACACATATATACATAACTGTAGAAATCTACATATAATTAATATATTACAACAGCTTAAATATTAAGTAAATATTAAAATAAACTTTACATAATTAAATACAAATTAAATTAATAATAATGTAATTATATTATTAAATATAAATGTGTTATTATAATGCAATTATATTGTAAAAAATAAAAATAAATATATACTTGCTCAAGTATTATTAAAAATGTATTTTAATGCGTAAGGAAACTTTAATAAAGCAAAATATAAATAATACAATATAGTCTAATAAAATATAAATATAAAAATGAATGTAATGTTTTGTTTAATACTGCTGCTGATCTCTATGTATTTGAAGTAGTTTTGTAAATTATGGCATACTGTACAGTAATTTGAATTTATTTTCTGAAATTGTGTATATGCAAGTATGTATAATAATTGTGTGCATATATATATATATATATATATATATATATATATATATATATATATATATATATATATATATCCTGATGAATTGAGTTTTTATGAGTATTGCTAACTAACAGTCTCGCTGCGAGCCATGGACGCCAGCCCACGAGAGAAAGAGAGAAAGAGAGAAAGAGAGAAAGAGAGAAAGAGAGAAAGAGAGAAAGAGAGAAAGAGAGAAAGAGAGAAAGAGAGAAAGAGAGAAAGAGAGAAAGAGAGAAAGAGAGAAAGAGAGAAAGAGAGAAAGAGAGAAAGAGAGAAAGAGAGAGACGTCTGCGGAGGAAATAGTTTGGAGAATGATAATCTGTGCCACGAGAGACGGATCCCGCTTCAGTCCCAAACACACTTACTGTCAGGTGGGTTTTTAAGGGGTTAATCAGATGAGACAGAAAAACAGACGTGTATTGATCTGTTGTCGTATCGGTCTGATTCAGATTTGATTTGAAAGAGAGTGTGTTTGGGAACGAGGACGTCTTTGGCAGAACGGAAACACGGCCTGATTACCCGATGAATCCTCAAGTGAGAAGTCTGTGCAAAAAAAAAAAGTCAATATTTTGGACCAATGGATTGTTTTCACATACTTTTATGATGCGTTTCCACCGTTATTAACATCGTACATCTACACTGAAAAAACTAAATTGGTGTAGAAGTAATTTTCACTCAAGTAACAAATCTCATCAGATAGCAGGAGGAGGGGGAGGGGCTTTGGTGAGTGGGCAGGGCTTACAACATTGGTCAGTTTGATTGACAGGTGCACAAGTGATTTTTTTTTTATTTATACTTTGCTGGCTAATGTGGCAGTAGTTATGCGATCGTTACAATGACATTGATGCAAGCAAAAATGCCAAACAACATTATTTTCACATTTTTATGATTCTCATAAGAAACGGCACGTAACAAATTGAATAAACGACATTTTGAAAAATTAAATTTTATTTACTTGTAAAACTTACCCTATCTTTGAAAAATCACACACACACACACACACACACACACACACACACAGACACACACACACACACACACACACACACACTGTTTTATTAGCTTAACATTTCAGAAAACTATTTTACACTTTTTATTTTTCACTTCAGAATTAATTAATTCATTCATTCATTCATTTTTTCAATTCATATTTTCATTGAACAGTCCCTTACTATTGTTTTCTCTTTTTCTTTTACTTGAAAGAATAGAAATGTTAACAGAAATAAAAACAAAATTAAATAAAACAATAATAATAATAATAATAAACACATTTCGGCTAAGTGCCTAGGCAACTTATTTTCATTTAATTTAAGTGTACTTAAATAAAACTGAAATAAAAAATAATAAAAACGACATAAAAAATCCTAATAAAATGAAGACAACGAGCTAAAATTAAAACAAAAACAAACAACAACAAAAAAACACTCAATATATGAATATATTTGAATATGAATTATCTGAAAAACTATAAAAACTATCTAAGTGATACTAAAATAACACTGGTTTAGCAAACTATCATGACTTCCGCTTATGAGAATCATGAAAATGTGAAAATAATGTTATTTGGCATTTTTGCTTGCATCAATGTCATTGTAACGATCGCATAACTACTGCCACATTAGCCAGCAAAGTATATAAAAAAAAAATCACTTGTGCACCTATCAATCAAACTGACCAATGTTGTAAGCCCCGCCCACTCACCAAAGCCCCTCCCCCTCCTCCTGCTATCTGATGAGATTGAAAAGCATCTTATATATTTTACAGGCATATGCATATTTAATCATGGAAGGTGCATCAACCCAACACAAAGCGCGGTAAGCAGGAGAGAACGTATAACGCAATTCATAATTGATCAGGCTTTGACTTTCATCTTCAACTCTCGTTTGCATAAAACTAATTACTCAGTAAATGGTATTCAGAGGATGACGTGGTGCTGTCAGGCTCCTCACACGGAAAGATTTACACGATATTCCTTTACAGCGATGCAGAATATAGAGATCATAAAGCACTAAGTGATCCGCTGAAGCGAACAGACACAAGTACAGCGGGAGATTACGGGAAAATAATAACACTGGTTTGCACAAGCACGACAGTTTCATAATCCACCTGCTTTCGTGTTAATTCGAGATGTTCGGTAACATAGTTTGGTTCAAATTTCTTAATGGTAGTGTAAAAAACACCTTTTTTACCCTGTCAAACACAGCTCTTTTCAGATCAAGCAGTTTTTTGTCATTTTCCTTTAAATGTTAATGAGCTCTGCTGACTCCGCCCCTCTCTTCCGAGCTGCTCTCAGAGGGACTGTTTACTTTAGTATTCATCGTGAAACTTGCTAATTAGCACATTATTAGGAAAGGCGATTTGCAAAGATTCATTACAAAACATTATACTCACTCCTTCTGTAGATGAGGCTGGATCATGAATGATTCGTGCGAACATAGACGCATTTATGTAGATCGTGGGCGCATTCCCTTCAGAAACAATGTAATCCTCTGCGTCTTCAGAGGCTCAGATGTCGGGAGTAAACGACGACTGCTGTTCATTATTACATCCAACAACAGAACACCTCGATCGCTCAGGAGTCATTCTTGTCTACATCTGCTCCGGTGGTGAAACAATGGCGGACTGATGACAGTCACTCAGGGCGGAGCTAAGGGAAGACGCCAGTCCGGTCTGTTCTGAAACACTACTGTCAATCAAACTATCGTGGGAGGGGCCTGTCTGTGTGACGTCACACAGACAGGCATCTGAGATCGGCTCGATTTGAGAAAGGGGAAAACATTTAACCAGATTTTAAAAAAAAAACACCGGGTGGATTTTTATCATTATAGGGTGGTTGTGTACACACACTGCCAACACACATTTCAGTTCAAACTACTTGTAAAAGTGCATGTGGCATCCTATGACCCCTTTAAGCAATTAAGCAAATATCTGTTATCATCAGAGAGGGCCACAGCATTGTCATCCGCACATTCAAACATGGAAACTCTTGGAAAATATTGTCTACAAATCTTGACCTAATTTACATGCAAGTAATTTGTACGCTGGATTCTTTGAAATGCAAAACATATCTCACTTCTATATTTCATCAAGGCCCTTTTCATGTTTAATAAATTAACACTAAGATCCTCCAAGACTTTGTTTTTCATTAGCTAAAAGCCGAAAAAAGACACATTTAAAATCTTAATCACAACCTGCATGGTTATTTTTGCATATTTGTTCAGATTGGGCCCAAGCCATGAGAGAATATCCCCAAATCTGATTCCTTTCAGCAGATCATATTTTCTGACAAACTGAAATATTACGAAGGCAAATGATTCATCTCGGTTTGTGTCTTGATCTGAAGAGAGAAGCTTTGATATATGAAAGAACGATTTTCACTCACGATGTTCCAGCAATATCTCGACTTTAATATTCATTTAGCGCAGAAGAGCCTTCGCTCGAGTCTTCTGGAAACGTCCGCTTCTGATGTAACGACGTATTTCAGTATTGTTTTTATTTATTCTGCTGAAATGTGTGGCATATACTGTACTTATTCAGTGGCTCATCATAGGCCTGTCATGGCAAGTTATTGCTAAACATCAATTTGTTTGGATTTCTGCTTATTCAGTTCTGTTCAGTTATATTAGTATCATTGAGATTATGAATTTTTATGAACTTTATGAAGTTGTAGTATTTTTGTAGTTTTTGTCATTATTATTATTATATATATATATAGTTTTTATTAATTTTTATTTAAATTTTAGTTATTTTAGTACTTCATGTCCATGTCTACTTTCACGTAAAATTTAATTTAAAGTTTTTATTTTCTATTTTAGTACTATTAGCTACTATTATAGTTAGTTTTAACTCATATTTTAAGTCCGCTTTTACTTTTAGATTGTTCATTTTAATGTTAGAAATTTTGTCGTATGTTTTTGTCATTTTTATTATTGTTTTTAATATGTCTATTTATTATTTTTTTATTTCAGTTTTAGTTATTTTAGTACATCAAGTTTAAAAAAAAATTTGAACATTAGAAATGTTGCATCAACCACTAGAAAAAAAGGATGATTAAAATAATAATAATAATAATAATAATAATAATAATAATAATAATAATAATAATAATAATAATAAAAAAGTGTAATGTAATGTTGAAAAAAAAAAGTAAATTTTTTTATTTTTTTAATTTATGTTTTTTTTAATGTTTCTAAATGTACATTTACATTGCATGTATATTTCGCCATTTGGCAGATATTTTTATCCAAAGCGATGAAAAGCAACAAAAGAGCAACAACATAAAAGTAAAAAATGTAGTTTCAGTTTTAGCTGTAGTCAACTATAATTAACCCTCGCCATCACAATGTGTTTTTCGTAAGCGGTCAGTAGTGATGAACAGGAATAAAGTGTGTGTGTGTGTGTGTGTGTGTGTCTGTGTAAATGTACATTTACATTGCATGTATATTTCGCCATTTGGCAGATATTTTTATCCAAAGCGATGAAATGCAACAAAAGAGCAACAACATAAAAGTAAAAAATGTAGTTTCAGTTTTAGCTGTAGTTTCAACTATAATTAACCCTCGCCATCACAATGTGTTTTTCGTAAGCGGTCAGTAGTGATGAACAGGAATAAAGTGTGTGTGTGTGTGTGTGTGTGTGTCTGTGTTTGTGTTTGTGTGTGTGTGTGTGTGTGTGTGTGTGTGTCTGTGTGTGTGTCTGTGTGTGTGTGAGCGAGTGAGTGTGAGTGTGTGCGTGTGTGTGTTAGTGTGTGTGTGTGTGTGTGTGTGTGTGTGTGTGTGAATGAAGATGTCAAACGACTCTGACGAGCCCAGCTGTAAATCATCTCTACTGAGAACATGAATTTGATTCCTCTTGAAAAATCTCTTTAATACCTCAGCTGTTTCTCAGCAGTGAGATTAAAGGGATACCTCTGCTGAACACAAAAGAAGATATTTTAAAGAATGTTGCTAAATTGGTGGTGGTGTAAATGAACATCCACCTCCAATCATCGTTCCATTAAAACGGCAGCCTACGGCAAAGAGAGGGAGAGGAATAAATCAGGATAGTCTAAGGAATAGTAATCCTGCCTGAACATTTTGAGCTGATTGATATAAATAACAGTGTCCTCACCATCTGTCCGGAGAGAGACCTTCTCCGCTCGCTGCTACGCCGGAATAATTAATGAACGCTGTCCTTTGTGCTGGTAATAAAGACAAGACAAATTATGTTATAATCCAACTGGTGCTCGTTTGTCTCCGCCAAATAAAATGTCACATAAAAGAGAGGCCACAGTGTTGGTTTAACGGAATAGAGCGTACCTGCTCCTGAAAACAGAGATGGACACGAGCGCCTTTCTCTCTGCTTCTTTATAGAGACACTGCTTGTAGTAAAAGTCAGTATGAAATCAGCATTGACGGTGTTTACTGTCTCAGTTCACCTTCCTCTGATTCCGAATGATTCCTCAGCGATTAAATACAAAGAAAGGAAGAAATTAATCATTCGACTTTCATCATCTCTTCTCAGAACACCCGAGAAGAGATGATGCAACCCCTCAGAGGACCTCAGATGATGCCAACCCTGAAACAACTTACACAACTACCACATTTTGCTATAAGTTTGATTGCATCATGTAATAATTGCTGTTAATAGTGTTCATCATCTGTTTTATTACATCTTAAATTGATTTTTCCGTACATTTCTGCCATATGTACATTGATGCTTTGACACAATCTGTATTGTTAAAAACGCTATATAAATAAAAGTGACTTGACTTGACTTTCCTTCTTCAGCTGACGTCATCACTGTTTTTGAAACTTTATTGCTCTCCAATTACGTCTCTGGTAACACATTTGGGTTGTAAAAACGTTGTGGGAACATTGTTTGAAATGTTCTGAAATGTATAACGTGATTATAACGTTATTAAAGGTTACGAAAACGCTCCATGTTTTTATGAGATCTACATGAAAAATAGGCTTTGGGCTTTTGTCACGCATCAACCCACAAAGACTTCTCGTCAGCAGACAATAGAAATGGGAAGCGTGTGCATATCACAATTAGACGACTGTTCAATCTGTGTGTTTGCTGATGGTCTGATAGTCAGTGTTCTTGTAACAGGACAATTAAATGTTTTTTTTTCACTAGTCATGATCTGTTTAAAGGAACATCAGGTGCTCACTGTTAAGATGTCCTAAACCCAACATGGAAGAAAGAATCTCATAACTTTCTTTCTTCCAAACATTAACTTAGAATAGTGCAGATTATGGTGCTTCATGTTTGTAGCTTGTGTTCGCGAACAAGAGTTCAAAATATCTTCAGATATCCTATTTTGTGTTTAAAAAATGCTTTGGGATTACGTGAGGGTGAGTAAATAATGGCAGGACTTTTCATTTTTGGGTGATCTGTCCCTTTAAGAACCTTTTTTTTCTTAGTGTGAAGAAAATTGTAATAATCTAAAGAATCTTTTTCCACTATAAAGAAGATTCATGGATGTTAAAGGTTCTTCATGGACCCGTCAATGCCAATAAAGAACCTTTATTTATTTAAAGTGCAGTATATGGGATACTAGCTCACTACACTCAGTACTGTGTGGTTTATACTGTATAGTGAAACAGAAGGCCTTATGAAATTATAATGTTTTCAAACATTAGTACTACAGCAGGGACTTAAACTTGGGTCCAGTGTAAAAAATAAAAAAGTGAAAATAAATAATAAAGATTAAAATTAAACTATATAAAGTAAAAATTGTAAAAAAAAAAAAAAAAATAATAATAATAATAATAATAATAATAAATAATAAAAGAAACTTAATAAAGTATATATAAAATAAATAATAAATAAACAATAAATAATACATCTAACAGTACAGTATTTTAGAAAGTAGAAAACATCTTTTAATGGAATGCAATACAAACTAAATATTTTTCCATTTCCATTATTTACACATTTTTTAATATAATATTATGTTTTTACAGTAAAATTGGGTATTTTTTACATGAAAATAAACAGCTGCCTTTTACATTTTACGATGGGGGTCCCTTGCTTAAAGATGATCATATTTCGGGCTCCATCGCTTAAAATAAATAATAAAAAGTTGACTTAATAAACTAAACAGAAAAATAAACAATAAATAACACATGCAACAGTACAGCACTTTAGAGTATACAAATCATTATGTGATGTAATAAAAACTAAATATATTTCTTATTATAATGGTATTTTTCACAGTTTCACAGATGGGTCCCTCACTTAAAGATGATCATATTTTGGGGTCTGTGTCATCTAAATGATTGTCACGTGATCTCATTATGTTGGATGTGCTTCGCAAAATTAATTTGCATTTTATATATTGCATATATATATATATAAATTCATCACACTGGAAAAGGAAGGTCCAGTTGGCCACATTGCATTGTGGGAAACAGTATCTTATACAGTATCTTCTGGCTCTATAACACTCAGTTTGGTCATATAATTGGTATAATTCCTGATACATACTACATACTGCAGAAACATGTTGTATGATGGTGTGTTATTCTGAATACAGTCAAAGAGCATGATGATGATGATGATGATGAGCCTGAGGCCCTGCAGACGTCAGGCTCTACTGGGGTCCGAATGAACACAGTTGTGTTGCTCTTTGTGTCTCGCGTGTCGTTCTGCACATATTAAACAGAGCCGGTGTGTATCCGGTGTGCTTCGTTTTAATTAGTGCCGAGTTTGATCTCCAGCGTTTCCCAGAGGCACGGCTAGCGTTAATAAAACCCGCCGTACCTTGCCGGAGTCCGCCGGTTTATCAGACGACAGAATCGCACGGAGTCATGTTTGACACGATGTTGGATGTGTAATAATCTGAGGTCAGCGTGTGGTATGAATGCATCTGCTCTCCTCGTGTTTTTAAGCACACTCGCTCTTCCTAATTAATCGTCTGCCGGGTTCCGCCCCTTTAATGCGCTCGCGATGAGACAGATTGTAAAAACGGACTGATTAATGAACGAGGAGATATTCAGATACATACGTAAATAAGAGCAATAAGCCTTGGCACGCACCTATCGCCCGCTGATGATGCCCAACACGCGCCGTCTGTGCCCTCGCCGGCTTGGCACGCAGACATGCATCTGCTGAGGTGCTCCTGCCAACTCACCGTATACATACAAACATCTGCCTCCGCACAAAGGGACTCAGATGACAGGTCCGAGAGAGGGAGCCCGCCTCGTGCCGCTCCTGCGCACAAAAGCCGTAATGTTTCCTGTCGAGCCATTAGCCGTGATAGGATCTGTTCGGGCCCCATTAAGTCATCAGTGTCCACCTGTGATAAAGGGACTCATTTGTTTTCTTAAAACTCCACTTAACGTCTACTTAACTCAATTTGTCAGGAAATGTCCTGCAATTTCCTCCAGGCCAGAAATCTGGCAGGGGCTGCGTATTCAAATTCAAGGGGGGCCGTGGCGGGATCAGGTTAGCTCTGTGTGTGTGTGAATGAAGACGGTTAGGTTAGTTTACCAGCTCAAGCAACTCTCTCTGTTATATCCCTGCTGAACTTGTTTTTTTGAGAACGTTGGTAGCCAAAAAGCTGACGGCACCCATTGACTTTCATAGAATTTTTTCCCTTGCCAGGCAAGTCTATGGGTACCGTCAACTGTTTGGTTACCAACATTCTTCAGAATATCTTCTCTTTATGCAAACCCTGGTTTTGTGTATACTTAAGTTGTGTCACACATGTTGACCATGTTCAATTCTGCAATTAAAACATACAATTCTCTTGTGTATGACAGCTGGAAGAAACTCATATGTGTGTGTGTGTGAGTGTGTGTGTGTGTGTGTGTGTTAGGCTCTTTATTTCAGGAGAAACATCTGAGGCAGTTGGATTTTAACTGGTGGATCGTGTGTTTTGGTTCACTAGAACACACACACATACTGAAACCAAACAAACTCTTCTCTGCCACATAACTAAATGTGAATGTAAACTCCATTACGTCTCCAGAGTTATGAAAGAGCAACATGTGAGCAATAACATCTCCTGTGGTGTAATCTCATTGATGTCCCGGCAAACTATTTTTGCTTTCCAGAATGTTCTAGGATTGTTAGTGTTTGGCTCTCAGTATTTTTTCCCCGCAAAACATACATTTTTATATATACACATTACTTTATGGTTCTAAAAATAAAACATAAGTAACTGTTAGAGAATGTTTCCCGTAAACATTATTGTATTGTTCTAAAATAAAGCTAACAATAACCATTAGAGAACTTTTAATGTACAATATTGACATAAAAGTAACAATTTGATAACATTCTGTATACGTTAGTATCTGGTTCTAACACATTACAAATAATCACTGGAGAACATTCTGTAAACATTATTTCTGTATGCAGTACATTATTTTATGGTTCTAAATATAAAACTTAAAAGGTACCATTATAGAACATTTAGTATTTGTTATTATATGGATCTAAAAAAAAAAGAAAGAAAAAAGAAGTAAAAATAACCATCAGAGAACATTTTATTTTATGTTAATATAACATCTAACATGTTATTTTATGGTTCAAATAAATGAGTAATTAAATAAAAAAAACTTATTAATTAACTAACTAACTAACTAACTAAATAAATAAATATAACCATCAGAACATTCTGTTTATGGTATTTTATGGTTCTAAAAAATAAAAATAACCATTAGAGAACATTTTGTAGATGTTATTTTAAGCGTTCAAATAAATAAGTAAATAAATATAAGTAACCATTAGAGGACATTCTGTATATGCTAATTTATGGTTATAAAGTTGCACCATTACAAAAGATGAAGTTCCAAGGATGTTGTTATTTAGTTCCCGGGAGTCGTTCTGTGTTTGCTGGGGTCTTTCCGTGTCTCGTATGCGGAGAAGCAGGTTGTTGTGGTTCACGATTAGACTAGTGTTTCTCAGGAGATCTGAGCCGAGTCCCTCTGGACAGACGGGTCAGGAGGAAACAGACGGGTGTGTAACAGTCTTAACCAGCTAACGGCTGACCCGCTCTGAGCCCACTTAACCCGCTGTGTTCCACAGGAGGATAACTCAGACCTGTCTGCACCCAGTGCTGTGTGTGTCTGTGTGTGTGTGTGTGTGAGTGTGTGTGTGTGTGTAAGGGGGGTATTGTCAGCATCTGTCGTGGTTGGAGAGCTCAGTGACCAGGCAACGGGGTGGCACTGAGTTGGCTGTTATCCTCCCCTCCTAATGAGTCACGTGTGTGTGTGTGTGTGTGTGTGTGTGTGGGACTGCTCTCCTCTATGTGTCCCTCTTGCATCTGTCTGTTCCCAGAAGCTCCTGCTGGACTCTTCCTCTCAACATTACTAACCACATCAGCTCACATGACAGTACGAACAACATTCAGAGTCATGAAGTCCTTTATCTTGCTGCGATTTAAAGTTTAGTTTAGTCCTGATCACTACATCACATTCATGCAAACACATGCAGTACAAACACATTTATGTATAAATTACTTGTACACACAATTCAGTTTGATCATTAATGTCAGAAATGGTTTTACACTAAACTGATCTGATCATGTTTCATGAATGCAGCCCAGATTCTTTTTGTGGACCTTTTTATTGATTTTGAAGGAAAATCGTAGTATTTTTGTGAAATGGTAACATGGGAAAATGTAGTAAAACTACATTGCAAAATTTTTTTTTCTTATGTCTTATTTTGTTTTTGTCTTTTCCAGTAAAAATGTCTAGAAAAACTTAATTAAAAAAATAATACAAGTGCATTTTTATTACCCTACTGACAGCATAAACTCACTTAAATTTGATAGATTTTTTCAGAAAACAAGAATTAACCTTAAGTCATTTTGCTGCTCAAGTAAATGTATCTTGAATGTCGATCTAGGAATGTTTAGATATTTGTACTGAAAAAAATATATAATACTAAATATATTAGAATTTGGGGATTTGGGGAACACTATTGAGTGATGACTAAATAGTAAATATAAATGAATCAGATAAATTATTACAATTATTTGAACAAACAGATCCATTAATATGACTCTGAGAGATGGTTGGAAGGTCTTCATTATTGCTTCAGTATGTTCATGTGTAATAGCACATTAAAATTGGTCCTTATTACAGGAACAGCCTCACAGCGTCTCTGTGAAACCCTGCTCTCGACCCACTTCACTGCTGCATTTCTGTGTGAATCAGGGCATGGAGTGCAGGGCGGGACTGAATTTATCAGTGATCGAATGGTGAAAAGTTTCTCTATGATGAAAAATCAGAGTTCCGCAGGCAGAGCGAGTTATTACACTCTGATGAAACATTATGAAGTCAAACACTTTTTCTTTAAAATAACCTTAAGTTAGTCCATCAGCAGAAGTGATGAAAGCGTCTGTAGCCGAGAAACCTCTGTCTGTCTGTCTGTTTCTTCTGCTGTTTCCTTGCTGCGATTTAAAGTTTAGTTTAGTCCTGATCACTACATCACATTCATGCAAACACATGCAGTACAAACACATTTATGTATAAATTACTTGTACACACAATTCAGTTTGATCATTAATGTCAAAAATGGTTTTACACTAAACTGATCTGATCATGTTTCATGAATGCAGCCCAGATTCTTTTTGTGGACCTTTTTATTGATTTTGAAGGAAAATCGTAGTATTTTTGTGAAATGGTAACATGGTAAAATGTAGTAAAACTACATTGCAAATTTTTTTTTTCTTATGTCTTATTTTGTTTTTGTCTTTTCCAGTAAAAATGTCTAGAAAAACTTAATTTAAAAAAATAATACAAGTGCATTTTTATTACCCTACTGACAGCATAAACTCACTTAAATTTGATAGATTTTTTCAGAAAACAAGAATTAACCTTAAGTCATTTTGCTGCTCAAGTAAATGTATCTTGAATGTCGATCTAGGAATGTTTAGATATTTGTACTGAAAAAAATATATAATACTAAATATATTACAATTTGGGGATTTGGGGAACACTATTGAGTGATGACTAAATAGTAAATATAAATGAATCAGATAAATTATTACAATTATTTGAACAAACAGATCCATTAATATGACTCTGAGAGATGGTTGGAAGGTCTTCATTATTGCTTCAGTATGTTCATGTGTAATAGCACATTAAAATCGGTCCTTATTACAGGAACAGCCTCACAGCGTCTCTGTGAAACCCTGCTCTCGACCCACTTCACTGCTGCATTTCTGTGTGAATCAGGGCATGGAGTGCAGGGCGGGACTGAATTTATCAGTGATCGGATGGTGAAAAGTTTCTCTATGATGAAAAATCAGAGTTCCGCAGGCAGAGCGAGTTATTACACTCTGATGAAACATTAACACACACACACAGGAAGTAGGTAGTTAACCCAAAGTGCTGGTGATGGATGCTACTGTTTTTATAAGGGTCAAAGGTCCCCCGGTGCTCCTTCT
Organism: Sinocyclocheilus grahami; assembly: GCF_001515645.1. Taxonomy (NCBI): domain Eukaryota; kingdom Metazoa; phylum Chordata; class Actinopteri; order Cypriniformes; family Cyprinidae; genus Sinocyclocheilus; species Sinocyclocheilus grahami. Next base: position 348,355 of record NW_015505826.1, read on the forward strand.
AAGAAGATGGATGAGATGTGTTTGGAACAGCAAAACCTTCTTTCTTTCTTTCTTTCTTTCTTTCTTTCTTTCTTTCTTTCTTTCTTTCTTTCTTTCTTTCTTTCTTTCTTTCTCTCTC
>NW_015505826.1:348604-349684 GCF_001515645.1 Sinocyclocheilus grahami
CTCTCTCTCTCTCTCTGTCTCTCTCTCTCTCTCTCGTGTCTCGTGTTCGTCCTCTGAGGTTTGTGATGGTAAATGATCAGGGGATTGTGTAACTCGAGCCGTTTGGGTTCCTGTAATTACTGCCCATTACGAACACGGCCGTCTTCTCGTCTACATAATGCAGCTCTGAGAATCACACGGCTTTGTGTCCCGTCTCGCTGAAATCTACTTAGCATCTTGCCATCACACTTTTAGCGGGGGATCGTTTTAGCGGCCGCCAGGGTTTTAATAGCGTTTCTGAGCAACTAAAGCATTTTACATTAAGAACTGAATCCTGTTGTGTCATGTATCCGGGTTCCCCGTCTTCTATTTGTGTCTCTGCGTGTCCTTCTAGTTTTGTGAGCAAACAGCAGCTCTGAGAGAAACTAATGGCAGAGGAGCTGCAGAACGCTGATTCTGCAATAAACTCTCACACAAATGGCACTTTCCATAAATAAGGTGCAAATTGGTGTCCCATTACTTTCGTTAAGCAATAAAAGCACAAATCCCATGTTCTTTGGAGTAAGAAAAGATATGTTTAGACATAAATTACTATCAGGTGTGCTCGCGTCAAGATCTGTATTCCTCTTCAGAAAATTATAATTTTGGATTATATTAAAATAGAACAGTTATTTTAAATTGTAAACATTTTTCAATCTAACACGAGTCTGTTGAATTCTGTTAAATATTCAGTTCAATGTAGAAGATCTGTATTACTCTTCAGAAAATGAAAATGTAAACATTTTTCACAATTTACTGTTACTTTTGATCAAGTAAATGCATCAGTTAAATCTAACACGAGTCTGTTGAATTCTGTTAAATATTCAGTTCAATGTAGATTTATTTTTAATAATGAAAATATGACATTTTCCCACATAAAAAAAAAATAGAACATTCCATCAAATTCTAAACATCATCAAGCACGTTTATAATTAATTAAGTTAATAATATTTTCCTTTTGAACCCTTTATTTAATGTAATTTAATTTAATTTAATTTAATTTAATTTAATTTAATTTAATTTACTTTAATTTTATTTGATTTTATTTTGTTTAATTTAATC
>NW_015505826.1:349848-357997 GCF_001515645.1 Sinocyclocheilus grahami
CTGTTTAATTCTGTTAAATATTCAGTTCAATGTTGATTTATTTTTAATAATGAAAATATGACATTTTCCCACATAAAAAAAAAAAATAGAACATTCCATCAAATTCTAAACATCATCAAGCACGTTTATATTTAATTAATATATATATATATATTTTTTCCTTTTTTTTCTTTCTTGATTTAATGTTTATTCCTAGAAAACAATTTATCTTAAAACCTGTAAAATCCTATTAGTATGTCTTCCTCAGAAGTGTCTTTGCAGCCTGATAACTGACTTTAGGATTGTTCATGCTGACAGTGATGGCGATAAAACAACCTGAAATCCTTCACTTTCAATAAGAGTGTGAATGCTTCATTTGTACATTTGTACCCCACTGTAAGAATAGACCCACTGTTACAAGTAGAATTTAAAACCATTAATTTAATTTAATTTAATTTAGTTTAGTTTAGTTTAGTTTAGTTTAGATTAGTTTAGTTTTTTATATATAGCTGCTAATCAGAATTTTGTCTCAAACGAGCTAAGTTTTCAGATATGTTATGGTTAACCATTCTGGTGTAATTATTATTATTTCAGAGAGAAAAAAAAAACATTGTGTGTGTGTGTCCCGTCTTGGACACACACTGTATATATATATTGGACACAATATATTGGAAATTGGACACACATACTGTATATATATATATATATTTTTTTTTTTTCTTCTTTCTTGATTTAATGTTTATTCCTAGAAAACAATTTATCTTAAAACCTGTAAAATCCTATTAGTATGTCTTCCTCAGAAGTGTCTTTGCAGCCTGATAACTGACTTTAGGATTGTTCATGCTGACAGTGATGGCGATAAAACAACCTGAAATCCTTCACTTTCAATAAGAGTGTGAATGCTTCATTTGTACATTTGTACCCCACTGTAAGAATAGACCCACTGTTACAAGTAGAATTTAAAACCATGAAAACATGAAATCCAAATGGAGTCTTTCTTAAAACGTAATGCAGGTTATCGTTGTGAACGATTGATTACTCCACATAACACATGTCAGAGGCAGTGAGAAACTCTTTCATGTGAGTAATCTGCTTCAGAAAGAGTTTATCCGGCTGTAATTCCAGAAGATTATGATGCCAGAGGAGAAAGATTGACAGGTTCATGTTTCCATGCTTCAGAAATAGCCAGCGGCTCGTCCACACTATGTGTCTTCACCATAACAGCAGCGGCTCACCTGCAGATGGCAGGGAATAATGCTGTAATGTTCTCCAGCATCAGACAGGACTGACGAATGCCCCCCTGTGTCTCCTCGCTCTCGCGCCGCTTTCATCTGTTAAAATTGCTTTGTTTCCGTGGAGCGTGAGGGAAGAGAACGGGAACGTGAAGCGCTTTGATCTGCTGTCTGATGAAACACTTTCCCCACCTTGTGCCGTGTCTGATAAACGCTCTCATTACCTGTTTAACGTCTGGCTTCCGTCCAAACCAAACGCAGGCCTTCAATAAATGATACAAAGCTGAGGGTGGATTGGGTTTCATCAGCGTGTCGAATAAGAAACAGTGCAGAGATCTGTGAATGGCCTCCAGAGCCAAATGTTACATACCCTTCGAACAAAGATGTGTTCTATGTTACTGATGTTCCCAATCATTTATGGGAATAACACTACTTCTCAAAGTTTTCTGAAAACATCCAGTTTTTTTTCTTGGTTGCGCATTCATGTTAAGGAAACGATACATTGTATCATTTTGCAAACATTAATGGAACTTTTAAATGTTCTCGGAACATTCGGAAACAATAGTTACATTTACAATATGTTTCAGAAACATTCCAAGAATGATGTATTAGTAACGTCAACAAATCATATCAAACCAAACGGTCAAAGAAAATGTCTGTTATGAGTACCAACAACTTTGAAATCCAAGGGAACATGTAACATGAGATGTTTGAATAAATGTTTGATGACTGAAGTATCTTTTACACAAATATGCAATGAAAAAAATCGCTCGTAGATAGTAGATAATTCTATTATTTTGAGAACAAAAATACAGTACTTTAATAAAAAAATATGAAACAAAATATGCTGTATGTTTTACGCTGCTGGCAGGATAAAAGTTAAATTAAGGCTCTGTGTGCTGGTCTAGCAAATCTGAATCTGTTGCAGTGTTATTTTATTTTATTATTTTATTTTATTTGTTATTTTATTGTGTTGGTATTTTAAGTTAAACAAAATGAAAATGAGAAATTTTGCCTTGGCAACTAACTGAGGGTATATGTATATATATATATGTAAAATGGACATTGCTCTTCATTCAAATATTTTATTATTAAGGATTTTGTAAGCATGTTGCGTAGTTGTGTTTGGAGTGTAACTAATGTACACACTCAAATGGTGCATTTGTAATAATGCAATGAAACAGGACAGATTTTATCATACAAAAATAAATAAAATCAAAATTTATCCCAATATATTTTGATGTTGAATAGTCATTGAAAGCAAACATTGAGCAATATCCTCTCTGGGCCTCATTTTTGGCCACTGCTGTATAGTAACACTGATTTGTTGTCTGAGTTTTACGGGCCGATTCAGCGTCAGGAGCTCCTGTGTTTGGGTGAGCGTGCATCTGATCCGCGGTCAGTGTGTGTGTGTGTGTGTCAGACTGAAACTCCAGCAGTCAGCAGTCCTCCAGTAGCTGATGTGCTCGTGTGATTTATTGCTCTCACCGCTCACAAGAAAGTACAATTTTCCAGCCAGCTGCAAAACAATAATTCATTACGATGCCCTTTCCGCGATAGGAAGCTGTTAGCGGAGCAGGTCTCTGCTGCTAAAATGATGTTGATAAATGTGTGATCAGCGCAGGTAACCGCTTTAACACTCGTCTGCTCCCACTGAGCTCCACATATTACACACACACCCCATGATTCAGTGATAAAGAGATTACTGACAGCTCTCTCTGCTCTCTCTCTCTCTGTGTGTGTGTGTGTGTGTGTGCGAGTGTGTGTGACAGTGTGTGTGTGTGTGTGTGTGTGTGAGAGAGTTCGTGTGTGTGTGTGTGTGTGTGTGTGTGTGAGAGTGTGTGTGAGAGTGTGTGTGTGTGTACATGTTTTTCTACACTGGTGGGTCTTAAACCTGAATACACACCGGCTCATGAGTACTTTTGTCTCTAAATTGAGGTCACCGTGGGTACAAAAGCTTATAAATAATACAGAATTAGTTTTTTTTAGATTGTAAAAATGCAGAAAGTGTTCTGTGAGTGGTAGGTTTAGGTGTAGGGCAATGTAAAATACTGTTTGTACAGTATATAAACCATTACGTCTATGGAGAGTCCCTACAAGGATAGTGCACCAGACGTGTGTGTGTGTGTGTTTGTACACACTCTTTATCAGTGTATCGTCAGATTATAAGGAAACTAATTAACTCAAAGCCTTTGAACTGGGAGTTTGGAAATCCCGTCTTTCCTCGTCCCGAGTGTTTGTCTCTCTGTCTCTGAAGTGTCACGTTATATCCGCCAGACGAACACTTACTGTAACCTTCTGACGCGTGTGCTGACCTGCTGTGATCGGTGTGAAGACAGACAGGTGTGTGTTTCTCAGCGTCTCAGGAGACTTCGATTATATGCCTTCCTTTTCAAGCAATCTCAGATGTTCCTCCTAAACGTTGTTTCAGTTGATATGAAATTCAGGTTGAAATGAAATGAAACTCAACTCAGTGATTGTGTTATTGTGCAGAAATGAAGCAGACGTGTTTATATGTGTCCTGTATGTTACGATGAGCCTGGAAACGGTGTAATGAGTTGGTTTGTGTGAGATCTCCTGGAGCTTCATTCTGGCTGTGATAACTGACCCACCGAGATTCACAGGGAGCCGCTTCACTCTTCAGCACCAGACACACTTCGTTGTAGCTCTGCAGTCTCGTAAGTTCAGACACTGATGGATGAGTTTGTTTCTTCATCAGGTTTGTAGAAATGTAGCACTGCATCAGTGTCTCAGCAATGGATGCTCTGCAGTGAATGGGTGCCGTCAGAATGAGAGCTGATAAAAACATCACAATAATCCACAGCACTCCAGTCCATCAGTTAACATCTGGAGAAGACACAAGCTGAAACTAATCCAGCATTAAGACGCTTTTAACTAAAATACATAAGAGTCCATAATCCATAATAACTCTTCCTCCAGTGAAAAAGTGTTCTGGTGTGAATCAGGAGAGAAATCTGCACAGATCAAGCAGTGTTTAAACAGCTCTGAACACATATGAGACACAACAGCAGATGCACTTTTTCACTGTTATTATAGATTATTATGGATCTATTGGTGATGGAATGCTACATTAATCTGATGAAGAAGAAAATTTATCTACATCTTTGATGGCCTGAGGGTGAGAACATTGTCATTTTTAAGTGAACTATTCCTCTAATGTGATGCACAATTCACAGCCCAATTTACTTCCATAATCTAAGAGAAATCAGATATTCAACAACAACACCTGGACAGGATTTTATCCATAAATGAAATATTGCCATGGTTATTTCTTTTAATTTTATTAACACAATAGCAATAATACGTTTTCTTTTAGGGTTAGTGTTTGGGTTAGTCTCTATTCATTATAGTTGACTACAATAGAAGCCTATATTTGCTCAATTAAACGTGTGTGTGTGTGTGTGTGTGTCTCTCTCTCTCTCTGTGTGTGTGTGTGTGAGTGAGTGAATGAGTGTGTGTGTGTGTGAGAGAGTGAGTGTGTGTGTGTGTGTGTGAGAGAGAGAGAGAGAGTGTGTGTGTGTGTGAGAGAGAGTGTGTGTGTGTGTGTGAGAGAGAGAGAGAGAGTGTGTGTGTGTGTGAGAGAGAGTGTGTGTGTGTGTGTGAGAGAGAGAGAGAGAGTGTGTGTGTGTGTGAGAGAGAGTGTGTGTGTGTGTGTGAGAGAGAGAGAGAGAGTGTGTGTGTGTGTGAGAGAGAGTGTGTGTGTGTGTGTGAGAGAGAGAGAGAGAGTGTGTGTGTGTGTGAGAGAGAGTGTGTGTGTGTGTGTGAGAGAGAGAGAGAGAGTGTGTGTGTGTGTGAGAGAGAGTGTGTGTGTGTGTGTGAGAGAGAGAGAGAGAGTGTGTGTGTGTGTGAGAGAGAGTGTGTGTGTGTGTGTGAGAGAGAGAGAGAGAGTGTGTGTGTGTGTGAGAGAGAGTGTGTGTGTGTGTGTGAGAGAGAGAGAGAGAGTGTGTGTGTGTGTGAGAGAGAGTGTGTGTGTGTGTGTGAGAGAGAGAGAGAGAGTGTGTGTGTGTGTGAGAGAGAGTGTGTGTGTGTGTGTGAGAGAGAGAGAGAGAGTGTGTGTGTGTGTGAGAGAGAGTGTGTGTGTGTGTGTGAGAGAGAGAGAGAGAGTGTGTGTGTGTGTGAGAGAGAGTGTGTGTGTGTGTGTGAGAGAGAGAGAGAGAGTGTGTGTGTGTGTGAGAGAGAGTGTGTGTGTGTGTGTGAGAGAGAGAGAGAGAGTGTGTGTGTGTGTGAGAGAGAGTGTGTGTGTGTGTGTGAGAGAGAGAGAGAGAGTGTGTGTGTGTGTGAGAGAGAGTGTGTGTGTGTGTGTGAGAGAGAGAGAGAGAGTGTGTGTGTGTGTGAGAGAGAGTGTGTGTGTGTGTGTGAGAGAGAGAGAGAGAGTGTGTGTGTGTGTGAGAGAGAGTGTGTGTGTGTGTGTGAGAGAGAGAGAGAGAGTGTGTGTGTGTGTGAGAGAGAGTGTGTGTGTGTGTGTGAGAGAGAGAGAGAGAGTGTGTGTGTGTGTGAGAGAGAGTGTGTGTGTGTGTGTGAGAGAGAGAGAGAGAGTGTGTGTGTGTGTGAGAGAGAGTGTGTGTGTGTGTGTGAGAGAGAGAGAGAGAGTGTGTGTGTGTGTGAGAGAGAGTGTGTGTGTGTGTGTGAGAGAGAGAGAGAGAGTGTGTGTGTGTGTGAGAGAGAGTGTGTGTGTGTGTGTGAGAGAGAGAGAGAGAGTGTGTGTGTGTGTGAGAGAGAGTGTGTGTGTGTGTGTGAGAGAGAGAGAGAGAGTGTGTGTGTGTGTGAGAGAGAGTGTGTGTGTGTGTGTGAGAGAGAGAGAGAGAGTGTGTGTGTGTGTGAGAGAGAGTGTGTGTGTGTGTGTGAGAGAGAGAGAGAGAGTGTGTGTGTGTGTGAGAGAGAGTGTGTGTGTGTGTGTGAGAGAGAGAGAGAGAGTGTGTGTGTGTGTGAGAGAGAGTGTGTGTGTGTGTGTGAGAGAGAGAGAGAGAGTGTGTGTGTGTGTGAGAGAGAGTGTGTGTGTGTGTGTGAGAGAGAGAGAGAGAGTGTGTGTGTGTGTGAGAGAGAGTGTGTGTGTGTGTGTGAGAGAGAGAGAGAGAGTGTGTGTGTGTGTGAGAGAGAGTGTGTGTGTGTGTGTGAGAGAGAGAGAGAGAGTGTGTGTGTGTGTGAGAGAGAGTGTGTGTGTGTGTGTGAGAGAGAGAGAGAGAGTGTGTGTGTGTGTGTGTGTGAGTTTGTGTGTGTGTGCGTGCGTGTGTGTGTGTGTGTTTGTGAGTTTGTGTGAGAGAGAGAGAGATACTGTATGTTGTGACATATCATTAGAGAGCAGGATGTCTCAAATTTCTCATCTCATTCTCACAGAGAAACTCTTTAATTTGATCAAACTGCAGCAGTGACGCGAGTCTTTAGCACTGAAGCATATTCACTTCTGTTCATTAAACATGTGAAGCACAAAGTGCCTGATCTGGCAGATTTCGAGGATGGACACGGTTTTATTATTTTAAACACAATACAGAGAGACTGACTGAAGAAATGACGAATGTAGTATTTTACAAATAAGCTATTATTCAAACGTTTAGGGTCAGTAAGGTTTTTTTTTTGTATTCATCAAGGATGCATTAAATTGACCAAAAGTAACAGTAAAGACATTTATAATGTTACAAAAGATTTCTATTTCATATAAATGCTGTTCTTTTGAACTTTCTATTCATCTGTGAATCCTAAAAAAAATAAAATGTATCACAGTTTCCACAAAAATATTGTGCAGCACGACTGTTTTCAACATTGATAATAATCAGAAATGTTTCTTGAGCAGCAGATCAGCATATTATACTGATTTCTGAAGATCATGTGACACTGAAGACTGGAGGAATGATGCTGAAAATAGAGCTGCGCATCACAGAAATACATTACAGTTTAACAGATATTCACATAGAAAACAGCTGTTTGAAAATGAAATAATATTTCACTGTTTTTAGTGCGTTTTTCATCAAATAAAAGCAGTCTTGTTGAACAGAAGATAATTCTTTTTAAAAACATGAAAACATCTTATGTCGTATAACATACACAGACAAGAAGTATATTGTTTAACGAAGTAAAAATACATATTGTACGCATGTGTGTGAGTGTGTGTGTGTGTGACTGAGCTCCGCATTAGTGTGATTGTGGCAGCTGAAAGTGATTCTCTCTTTGTGTGTGAATTATTTTAGTATGATTTGATTTTGTATCACTCAACAAAACACATCCGACAGGCCGAGCGCAATACGGACACTCAGTGTGTGTGCAAACTTGAGATGTGTGAGGTTGAATGTGTATGTTTGATTTGTAAGAGCATAAATGTGTGTGTGTGTGTGTGAGAGAGAGTTTGTGTGTGAGTGTGTGTGTGTGTGAGTGTGTGTGTGTGTGTGTGTGTGTGTGTTTGTGTGTGTGTGTGTGTGTGTGTGTGTGTGTGAGCTTGGCAGGAGTTCAGTGTTTTTGGCATAAGTGTCGATTGCAGCTTGTTGGCATGGTGTTTCTCTACCGACAGCTAAATCAGAGAGGAATGACCTATTTACTTACTGATCACCATGGCAATGAGCGGCTCACAACCAATCAAACGCAGCGTCAACACGTCTGTTCACCACGGCAACGTAGAGTCGGTTCGGAGGGTTGGCTCAGATCATGAAGGGGGCGGAGCCTGTTTGACTTCAGCTGCCACACCCACTTCATACGATGAGCACTGCAACTTTTTCATCTCTCATTCTCTGCACAGCCACCTAATTAAGAAAGCCTGACTCATTTACATCGAGATGTTTGATCTAAATTACACTCCAAACCGCACCAAATTGGGTTCATCTGTGAATGTGAAATGTTGTTTTCCTTCCCTCGAAACCTCCTTCTCTCTCTCTCTGGCAGTTGCTCTGGGGGCTCGTGTTCAAATGATGAGAGAGATTATGGGTTTTAAT
>NW_015505826.1:362164-385116 GCF_001515645.1 Sinocyclocheilus grahami
ATCTTTTCTATATAATTCATAGAAAAAGAAAAACACTAGGAAGCATCATTAAAGAAGTTCATACAAGTCAACAGAAACAGATTAAAACTGAAGTCATTTATTAAAGCAGCTGTCAAAACATATTTGTCCATCTGCATGTTCTGCATCATATGACTTCAGAAGACTTTAGAGTTTATGCACTAAAGTTTGGGTTTCAATGATGCATTTTTTTTTAATACTTAAGAAATTAATACTTGTATTCATCAAGGATGCATTCAATTGATCAAAAGTGACAGTAAAGACATTTCTAATGTTACAAATGATTTCTATTTCATATAAATGCTGTTCTTTTGAACTTTCTATTCATCTGTGAATCCTGAAAAATAAAATGTATCACAGTTTCCACAAAAATATTAAGCAGCACAACTGTTTTCAACATTGATAATAATCAGAAATGTTTCTTGAGCAGCTTGTTTCTTGTCTCTCTCTCTCTCTCTCTGTGTGTGTGTGTGTGTGTGTCTCTTTGTGTATGTATGTGTGTGTGTGTGTGTGTGTGTGTGTCCTGTTATCTCCTCTGAAGACCTTGCTGTGCTTCTGGCCTGTGTGATTGCTGTGGCTGCAATTGCTGGACCTGAGGGACTCTAAAACGAGTTTGTGTGCGTGTGTGTGTGTTAGAGGCATAAATAGGGTTTGACAGCAGATTAGAGGTGTTTGGTGAGTATCTGTGTGTGTGTGTCAGGTACAATAAGAGCAGGTTGAATCCCTCCTGGAGACTGAGGTTACACCTGGAATAAGCTCCGGCTCTGGACGCGGTTCAGTCCGGCTACAGAGCAGAGCTGCACTGAGATAAAGCGGCATATATGTTTGTCTCCTTCAGTCATTTGTCTGCTGTTTAATCAATATTAAAAATAATGTAGTACGAAAATCCAGATAAAGTTCAAATAATTGATACATGCAATTGAATACAATTGAAAGTCAAAACGATCCCCATCCGTAAAAAACACAACTGAAGACGTCATGTAAATGAACATCTAAAACACATAAAAAGTCTTTAGGTGAAAACGGTGTCGTGTAAAGGTCTTTTGTATAGCAACATATTTATTTAAACGCTGCTGGACTAGTTAGTAATGTAATCTTGGTTACTCATTTTAGGCAATGTATTCTGACTACTTTTTACATAAGTTTTCATCTCATTTGTTTTAAATTGACCATTAAACGTACCCTATTGATATACAACAGCAAATATAAAGAAAATATGTTCCATGTTTTGATATCAGCATCATAAAATGCATTAAACATTACACTGAACCAGTGTTTCCCAAACTGGGCTTAATGTAAGAGCAGGGATTGTGAGGTAATAAAAAACTGTTAAAACAATAATGTTAGTTTATGTAAGGCTGGGATTCTCGAAGGTTCTGTCAGCCGAACCCCTTTAACACACGTGAACACAGCAATGCCATCGTATGCCCAAAGTCTTCCAGGTTTGACGTATTTTTGTCCAGAATCGACAGAAACTGAAGGTCACTGGATTTGATGATGACAGTGTTTCACAGCCATACATCCCCAGCGTTTAGTATCTTGCATCATTTGTTTCATACACGGTCTAATTGCATGAGAGATGTTTTTCACCCTAATTCAGAAGCACGGCTTGCACATTTATTTACACGGCCATTCTATATTGTAAATATAGTCAAAGCTAAGTGCTATGACACACAGTAGTTTTTTTTTAGAAAGGAACATTTAAAAGAGAAAATATAAGAATCAGGGAGAATCAATAAATTATGAACGATTCACTGCCATTGCGTGCATAATATGTAATCATGTAATCCATAAAAAAAGTAACTACAATCTGATTATGAGCATTACACATTGTAATATACTCTAATTTACGAGTACTTGATTTCTGGAATCTGATTACGTAATCCAGATTACCTGTATGCAGTTACTCCCCAGTGTGTGTGTGTGAGTATGTGAGTATGTGTGTGTGAGTGAGTGAGTGATTGTGTGTTTGTGTGAGTGAGAGTGTGTGCGTGTGTGTGTGTGTGTGTGTGTGTAAATTTGCTACCATTTGCTGAGTGAAAATAGTTTATTTTTATTTTACTATAGTAACAATAACTGCAGTATCTGTATTTGTTTGGTTGAATCTAGAGTTACCATAATACATTTTGGCAACACTTTAGTTTGGGATTCCTATGAGTTTTACCTGAATACAGTCCTATTTACTACTTATTATAGTTAGTAAGTTGGATTAAGGGATCTAGAATATGATCATGCAGAATAAGGCATTAATATGTGCTTTATAAGTACTAATAAACAGGTTAGTAATATGCATGCTAATAAGCAAAGTTAATAGAGAGGATTGGTCACTAAACTAAAGTGTTACCAAAATCGAGTAATTTACTGAAACGCTTCTTTCTTGATATCGTTATGCATTCGCACAACATTCGCGATATCAGAGGCTCTCTCAGCATCTCTCAGCACTGTAGTGTCACAAAAGACCAAATCCATCTGGAGGTCCTAACAAACGCTTAAGTTCACATGCTGAGCGTGTTTACAGCCTCCTGAAAACCTCTAAAGGTGAGCAGCTGTGTCTGTTTTGTGCTCTTAAAGTGTAGTGTTTCCAATTCGAGAGCATCTTCATGCCACGATCACAATCTGAGAGTGAAAAACAGGTCTCGGGAACCTTTCTGACTGATGTTTACTCCGGTGGTGTTGAAGAGTGGAAGAGTGTGCCGTGTGTATCAGAGCGTGTATGAGTGATGGAGGCAGACGCAGAACAGACGTCGGAGCAGGTTGCTGCCTCTAAGGTGAGCGCAGACACAATAACAACACAACAGTGAGTTTTCCTCTGGCTGCCAAAGCGCTGCACTTCGCAAAAACACAATGATCATCATTTTAAAACTGTGAAATTTAATTTCTTATCTGTAACTAATTCAAAGTTTAAGCCGGTCCCATTTTAATTAACATTCTTGGCAAGAAACAAACAGAGTTGGGTGAATCTTTCCTGACAAATTACCGCAGCTCTGGCAGCTGGCATGAGGAACATGAAAATGAACTACATTTTTACATTTCTGAAGACAATGTGAGCCGTGTTACTCGTGCGAAACTCACTGCCACGTGCTGAAGGGTCGTGGGTGGTTGCCAAGGCGTTGCTATGTGGTGACTAGGGTTCCAGGGTGGTTGCTATGGGGTTGCTAGGTGGTTTCTGAGTGTTTTTGCACATCAGTTGTTACATTGTTGAAACACCAAGACTAAAAGTTGCCTTTTTGCACAACAGGACAGACTTGGTAAAAGCATCACGTACTGTTTAACAGGGCTGTAGCGATACACATACTCGTTACGGGTCTTTTGGTTCGGCATGCATGCGTACCGAACGAATGCAGCGTTGTTTTAACCCCTGCTCGTGTGTTACTTCTGTGCATGCAATACAGTTAGCATATACTTTGATGTTGCGAATGCATCTGAAAAAAAGAGTGAACTAGTGTGGGAAAAGTACCCGATCCAAGTCCTAAACATGAGACATGCTTTATATTAAGCGCTTCAAACTGATAAACATAAAAAAGTGGCCTGTCCTCCTATCAGATGCATGTTGCAAAGCATTCAAGACTTCCTCGGCGCACAATTTACATCTTACGGCTATATCTGTATCTAGAAATGTTAGACATTCACGTGAGAATTTTTCTATTTGCATAAAGGCTCGTCCCGACAGAAAGTGAGTCTCTGTCAAACTTCACAGACTTTAATAATGAGTTGTCATATGTTAATGGGAACGTAAGCAAAACGTTCTTAGAACATATTTTTGTTAGCTGGGCCGGCGCACACGTGCATCAAACAGGCGGAGCGCAATATAATGCAAGCCTACTAAAATAAACAGTTTGCTAAAATATTTTGCGTGCAAAAGTGGAAGCACTTCAGATCTCTTCCCTCATTTATAACAGCAGCATAAGCTTGCAGTTGGTTTCAACAGTAACAACAGGCCTTTTTTATTTAAAGACAGAGCCATAGTTTGTTCAGTAAACCACTGGCTACTAAAAAAAGTTATGTTGCTGTACTGAAAACACACCGAACCGTGGCTTCAAAACCGAGGTAACAGTCCTCCCCAGCACGAAGCGAATGAGTCGAGCGCTCCGTCACCTGAACATCAGTGTGTGCGTCTCTCAAGCCATCATTCACCTCCTCATTATAATCTCCACTCAACACAAATGAGACGTGTGAGGATATTCAGGGCCTGGACTCTCTATGAATAGCGATGTGAGCGAGTCCCGACAGGCCTGGCGCTCAACCTGACGTTGATCGGATCATTGTGTCACACACTGGCTTCTGTTTGATCAAATCATTCAGTGTCACCTCCACCTGCCCTCGGCTCGGACAAACGCCGCGCCACCAGAGCAATTCCCTGGAAGTGTCCCGGCATAATCCAGTCGCCTTGTTTCAGCACTAATCAGAAGCTCTGACAGGTGTCGGCTTCTCCCGCGGTTCTCGCGCTTCTTCTACATGCCGAAACAGGAGCCGCCGGCGGGGGAAACATCGCAGGTCTGAAACGACTGTTTGAGAGTCATTCCAGTCAGAGATGAATGTGTGCGTGCAGGTCTACACCTAATCACTTCAGCGGAGCACTTCAGGCATTATTTGCCAAATAATGACAAATCTCTCCGTCCCTAATGCAAGAGACGTTTGCTCTTGTCGGGAAGTGCCGTGCACCTTTGAGTGCGGGAAACATATGGGCAACACTTCGCGCTCATTTCCCCGTCGCAGGTATTCGAAGGCCATTTTCATCAGTGCTACTCAAAGCCCGGCTCACACTGTGAGATTTTGGCCACGATTTGGTCGTCTGAGACAAATTTAGAAAATCCTAAAAGATTCCTATAATCCTAGGCTAAAATCTTTGATCGCTAGTTTGAGGTGTTCACCGACAGCCGACTAATGGCCGTTGCGATCAAATTTGACCTCCGATGAACTTCTGGCAGTGTCAGAAGATTTGTCGCACAGTCCTGCAGTGTGACGTCTCCTACGACGACGTCTTCGCTTTTCAAGACAAGCCATGATCAGAATTAATGCTTGAGATTTCTTCTAACCGCATAAACTCCGGCGCTCTCGTCCTCCGCTCACGGAATTCATTGATTCGTTGTCTTTGCTATGATAAACACCGGTTGTGCTGCTGTTTTCATGTGGGTGTGTAGCGCTGCTTGCACTATTCTTCTGTGCATGCAATACAGTTAGCATATACTTTGATGTTGCGAATGCATCTGAAAAAAAGAGTGAACTAGTGTGGGAAAAGTACCCGATCCAAGTCCTAAACATGAGACATGCTTTATATTAAGCGCTTCAAACTGATAAACATAAAAAAGTGGCCTGTCCTCCTATCAGATGCATGTTGCAAAGCATTCAAGACTTCCTCGGCGCACAATTTACATCTTACGGCTATATCTGTATCTAGAAATGTTAGACATTCACGTGAGAATTTCCATTGGCATAAAGGCTCGTCCCGACAGAAAGTGAGTCTCTGTCAAACTTCACAGACTTTAATTATGAGTTGTCATATGTTAATGGGAACGTAAGCAAAACGTTCTTAGAACATATTTTTGTTAGCTGGGCCGGCGCACACGTGCATCAAACAGGCGGAGCGCAATATAATGCAAGCCTACTAAAATAAACAGTTTGCTAAAATATTTTGCGTGCAAAAGTGGAAGCACTTCAGATCTCTTCCCTCATTTATAACAGCAGCATAAGCTTGCAGTTGGTTTCAACAGTAACAACAGGCCTTTTTTATTTAAAGACAGAGCCATAGTTTGTTCAGTAAACCACTGGCTACTAAAAAAAGTTATGTTGCTGTACTGAAAACACACCGAACCGTGGCTTCAAAACCGAGGTAACAGTCCTCCCCAGCACGAAGCGAATGAGTCGAGCGCTCCGTCACCTGAACATCAGTGTGTGCGTCTCTCAAGCCATCATTCACCTCCTCATTATAATCTCCACTCAACACAAATGAGACGTGTGAGGATATTCAGGGCCTGGACTCTCTATGAATAGCGATGTGAGCGAGTCCCGACAGGCCTGGCGCTCAACCTGACGTTGATCGGATCATTGTGTCACACACTGGCTTCTGTTTGATCAAATCATTCAGTGTCACCTCCACCTGCCCTCGGCTCGGACAAACGCCGCGCCACCAGAGCAATTCCCTGGAAGTGTCCCGGCATAATCCAGTCGCCTTGTTTCAGCACTAATCAGAAGCTCTGACAGGTGTCGGCTTCTCCCGCGGTTCTCGCGCTTCTTCTACATGCCGAAACAGGAGCCGCCGGCGGGGGAAACATCGCAGGTCTGAAACGACTGTTTGAGAGTCATTCCAGTCAGAGATGAATGTGTGCGTGCAGGTCTACACCTAATCACTTCAGCGGAGCACTTCAGGCATTATTTGCCAAATAATGACAAATCTCTCCGTCCCTAATGCAAGAGACGTTTGCTCTTGTCGGGAAGTGCCGTGCACCTTTGAGTGCGGGAAACATATGGGCAACACTTCGCGCTCATTTCCCCGTCGCAGGTATTCGAAGGCCATTTTCATCAGTGCTACTCAAAGCCCGGCTCACACTGTGAGATTTTGGCCACGATTTGGTCGTCTGAGACAAATTTAGAAAATCCTAAAAGATTCCTATAATCCTAGGCTAAAATCTTTGATCGCTAGTTTGAGGTGTTCACCGACAGCCGACTAATGGCCGTTGCGATCAAATTTGACCTCCGATGAACTTCTGGCAGTGTCAGAAGATTTGTCGCACAGTCCTGCAGTGTGACGTCTCCTACGACGACGTCTTCGCTTTTCAAGACAAGCCATGATCAGAATTAATGCTTGAGATTTCTTCTAACCGCATAAACTCCGGCGCTCTCGTCCTCCGCTCACGGAATTCATTGATTCGTTGTCTTTGCTATGATAAACACCGGTTGTGCTGCTGTTTTCATGTGGGTGTGTAGCGCTGCTTGCACTATTCTGCATAAATACGCCGGTATTGCCGCCATTCATATACTTTTAATGAAAGCCAACATTACAGTGCAATGCAGCTCGCAGTCAATGAACGTGTATAGGTGATAATGTAAAACTCCGGACAAGTTTTCTTGCACGCACCCGTTTTTAACGCATCTTGAGTGTTGTACAGTCTGACATTAATGACAACTGAGATCCCACAGTGTGACATGATCATCATGTTCGTACAGTCTGACAAGTACAATCCTAAAGGACTTTTAAAAAATCGCACAGTGTGAGCCCGGCTTTAGATGCATAAAGCGCCGCAGATTGTGAGCCTGTAAATCATAAAGACCCATCACTGCTGCTGCGGCCATAAAATATTTCGGTATTTTTTTGGAAAAGGATTGTTTTTCCATAAAAACATTTAGTCTTGTGCCAAAGCAGTGAGGAGGCACCCTGGTGAAGTTTCTTTCCAATCCAACAAACAGCAAGACTGCATTTGGACGGCCTCGACTTGTTATCTGTAATTTAGCCAACGTGTTGGAACAATTAACGCTGTTTGAATTGTGAGGCGGGGAGGACAGATTAATGATTTGATTATGAATGGAAAAAATCAAAGCAAAAGAGGTTCGGAGGAAGTCGGTAAACACGCTCGTACAAAGGCCGCTCGATCGCAGAAGATTTTAAAGTGTAATGAAACGGGAAACCTTTAAACCCTCTCCTGAGATTCATTAGACAGCCTCCAATCTGAATTTTTGTGATTTAATTCATCACATGTTTGTAGAAATTGTACATTTGTGAGGCCGTTATTTATTTGATTAGATTCGCGGAGACGTGATATGAAACATAGAGAGATGAAAGGACATCAGTGTGGTTTTTCTCTGTAACATGAAAGGTGGAGGTACTTTAATGAAAGATATTTGCTGATGCGATTTGCTCTGTTCGAGAGCGCCATGAAACGCGGCAGTGAAAGCCAACCTGGACCCCCAATTTTGTGTAACAAACAAGCCTCCTTCAAAGAAATAATTAAGAGAACCGGCCCAAAATGGCACCTCTGAAGAATAAGGGAGAAACTTTGGGCTTTGTTGTCTAATCGTGATCACAAAGCCTGTTTTAAGAGTCTGTCATCTCTCATTTTAAGGCACTTTGTGGAGCGCGGAGGTGCTCGGGGTCACAGGCAATTAAAACAGCACAATGACGTCAAGTGAATGAAATGCGACGAGAGCCGGAGCGAGTGACATGTTAACTCATTATTCAGCTCCTCATAATAAAGCAATACTCCAGAAACACACTTACAATGAAGGTGATCCAAGACAGGGTTAAAAAGCAGAAATGTGAAGCTCAGATTCTTTGTTAAAGCAGTTGCATTAATTATTCAGGGGGGAAAAAGTCTAATTTGTCCTTATTGTGGTAGGACTACTTTTTTAGGCAGATTGCATTCTGGTTACCAGTTTGCACCGTGAAAAAGTACCTTTCTAGCATTTTTATTTTTATTTTTATTTTTTGCATTTACATTTGGCAGACACTTTTATGGTTAACTAAAACTGAAACAAATTAAAACCCTTAAAAAAATGTATGTATGTAATGCATTTGAAATCAAATTTAAAAAACATATATAAAAAGCTTTTATTTCAGCCAACATTTGTAATTTTAATGTAACTAAAATAATAACAAAGATATATATATACTATGGGGTGGGTGTATATATATATATATATATATATATATATAATTTATTTTTTTTCCCAGCTAGTTGCCAACATTTATAATTCTCAAGGCAACATTTTTAATTTATTTTAACTGAATGTCCTAAATGACTAAAACTAAATTGGAAATAAATTAATATAACTATATAGACTCATAAAAAACTACTAAAAATAACAAAATAATAATAAAAAATACGAAAAATGACAAAAACACACAACAAAAAATTGCATTAACTAAAATGAACATTAAAAAAATATATAAAAACTTGAAATATTAATAAAAACTGTAATATTATCTCAGCAATACTAAAATAACACTGATCCAAAGCGATTTGCATTGCATTGCATTCAATATATATTCCAAATGTTAGTTCTCTTCACGCCAATTTACAGCGATATTCCTCCAGCCCAAACTCACAAGCACTGCACGAGCCCTTACTTCAGCACACAAAAGTGCTAACAATAGATGAATTAAAGGTTACCGACAGTATATGATGAATGTCACAGCAAAACAAATTAGAGGCTCAGGCGTCCTAATGAAGGCTTTTGCAGGCCGCGAGCGGACAGTCAATAATTAGTGGTGTTACTCGCGCCGCTTTCTGCTTACCACTCTCTTGGTCATTTTTCACTCTTTTAATTGCACAGGTTACGTTTGCTGCAATGATACGGCAGCTCTCGAGTCTTTTTTTCAATTGACAGAAGGTGAATAATCTCAATCCCAGCGTTCGTTAGAGAGACGGAAAGTTGTGCTAATTAGACGCGGAGATCATTGGAGAGACGCTGCTTTAAGTTGACTTTGGAGTGCGACTCTCTCTTGGTGTATTCGTCTTTCTGTTACTTTTGTGTTTTATGTTTGCTTGAATTTATGCATGTGGGATTTTACTTTGATGCTTGCAAAAAAAAAACCTCCCAACCGCATGTGACGTGCTACCAGGACCTGACAGAAAGAGGAATATTCACACAAATAAGACATCAAAGATAGATGGAGAGTTAAAATATGCGCTTCAGAGTTATCCCGATTGCTCTGGGATAAAGGAGAGGAAAATATTCCCTAGAAGTGTCCGACTGGAAGGCATCAAAAATCATCCCGGAGATTGCTACAAACAGACACGAGTGCGGATCACTGCTCTATTCTGAGGGATTCCCTCACGTATGAACAGAAACATCACAAATGAGCTGCGTTAATGTCCTGATTGTTTCTCCTAGATCTCCTGCTGTCTGTCCTGAGGATCTCACGAGTGTCTCAGGGTGAGAAACACCTCCAGTATTACGGTACTCACTTTTACACTGCTTCTGTTTTTGTGATATCTGAAGATAAAAATGAGTAGTTACAGCCATTTCACATGACATTTGTTTGTTCTGCAACTATACTGAAAGTGAACTTATAGGTATACTGATAGTTTACTAATTAAATACTTGTAGTAGCATTTTTAGTACACTTTGAAGTACAGTCTCAGTAAACTACTAGTTTAGTAGTTTTATACTGCAAGTATACTCGTAAGTTTTCTTTAAGTGAACTTTAAGTATACTACTATGTCTATATTTAGGTATTAATGTGTATATGTTTTGTTATATAAATATCTGAACGTACAAAACATCAACACCTCAAAGCTTGACCGTCATTAGTACCGCTTCATTAGTCGACATTTTATTCCATAACGTTACACAGTTTTGATGCTGTTTTATGTCTGATGATCGTGTTGGATTACATGTGGAAGCATCTGTTGTTTCGGTTTCTTCTTCACTTGTGTTTTTTGCAAATTCTGTACAGAAGATGTGTTCGAGCGCCCCCTACATTATAACAATGAAAACATTCTCGGAGCACAAGTATAGCTCAAATATATTTAGACTTTTTCTAAGTATAAGTCAAGTATACTTAAATGTCATTTTAAGTATATTTCTGAGAAGTACTTAAAGCCCATTTCTGAGAAGTACATAAAAAGTAGGCTGAAAGTATGCTTTGCTATTTTTAGTTTAAAAGAGGTATACTAATAGCACACTTGAATGAACTTCTGTTTCGTAAGGGATGCCACATTTATTTTTTGCATTAAGGCGAGACGCTACGGGCAAAACCAGTGTTTCTTCATGCACTGGTCAGTTCTGGTGTATTTTGCTTCCACAACATGCCTTCATTCAGACTAGTGGAAATTAAACATCCGAAACACATGTTTAGGCCCCAATCAGACAGAGCGCATTTGTCAGGGGTTTTTTTTTTTTTTTTAGATTGGAGGAACCAATTTCGCCATGACTGCTGGAAAAATGAAATAGTCATAGCCCACAGCTCCTCAGTGGACATGCGTTTATTGCACGAATGGAAGTTCAAGACATGAAGTGTCTAAAATAAACGTGCACAGTTCATCTGAATGATGAAGTTTACTTTAACTGTATGCTTTGCACAAAATTAACAAACTGTACACCGAAACAAAATAAGCAGAACATTAACAACAACACACTGATATAAGAGCTCGTGGTTTATCTGTCAATCAGATGCGTTCTCAGCCACCGATCTGTGCTCTCTGCGTTTTCTTTCAGAATTATCATTGGCTGATAGAAAGGTTAAAAAAATAGCATTTTATTTAAGATGTAAGTAAGAACAAGACCCTCGATCAGCGCTCAAAATTGTGGACAACAGAAGCCAGTTCCACTGTAAAATAACCTCGGAATCGTGTTTATGAACTGGGTCATTATCCGAAAGAACCTTTTTGTGGAAACGAATCAGACTTCTAAACACTATCAGCGAGAAAGAGGCAAATTATTGGGTGCTTCTCAAAACGGAAGGCTTCATCCAACCTTTGGAATCGACTCTCGATTCCCAAAGCCTCGGAATCGAGGAATCTATCTATATATATTCCCAGCCCTACATATTAGTAGAAAATGTTTAAAAGTAAATTTTATGTATTGTTTTGGTGACAGCCAGTTTTTTTGCTCAAAAAACTAAAACAAAAAATCGATACTAAGGTGTTTTTACCAGTGATTTTGTTCATTTAACAAAAAAATGTAATGCGTACAATATGCATTGTTTTGGACGAATAACCTATTTTAGCGAATAAATGTGTAGAACTATTTTCCTGCTCATCTGAACACATGCAAATGCTGCAAGACAGAACAAATCCATCACAGAGAGCGTTCGCACACTGCTGACAGTGCATTCAAACAATGCTGCGTTTCCCAAAAGTATCGTAAGAAAGCAGTGATGCTTTTGGGAAACGCAGCCCAGAACAATGCTTATTAGAGGACAGAAAAAAAATACATATGTTTGAGTTATTTCACAATAAACAAACTGAAATTGTAGGCTATAGTTTGTGCAATTACATTTAGTTAAATTGAACGTTAAAAGTTCATATAAATCATCACTACAGTGAACATGTTTTAACCATGTGTGAACAACAATATAACCCAATGAGTTGCAATTAAAGCAAATTGAATGTTAAAATGTGTTTCAAATATAAAGTTAAGTGGCTATCATTACCCATTTTACTCTTAGTAATTTAATAATTTAATACATTTCATCATTTAAAAGTTCAGTTTAGAAGTATCGTATCGGTATCGATATCAGTATCGGTATCGGTATCGATGATACTGGCCTTTGAAAATATCGGTATCGTATCGCAAACAAAATAAGTAGTCCCGCCTCTCCATTCATTCGATTGGACGATGGGGGGAAAAAACGTGGGTGACGTTGGGTGCTTTTCTGCTCAGAATTGTTTTTGTTTTTTTTACTTCAGGCGCTCAGAGCGCTCCTACAAAAACGCAACTGTGCGCAAAACGCTCACTGCCAATAGAAAACAATTAAAAAAAGGCGTCTCTATGCAAAAAAACGTGTTCTGTCTGATCGGGGCCTTAAGCATTTATTTTATTGCACTTTATCTATTTGCATTTTAAAAGGCGGTACGTTTTTCTCCGTCGACTTTACAATTGTATTCCTATCTATATTCTGAAGGGCTTTACGGAAGGGTTTGTATCATTTGCACTGATTTATACAACATTTTATTCCTGTGTGTATATTTATTTATCTGTCTAAAAAGAAAAAAGAAAAAATCCCATCAATAAAAACCTATCATATCAACAAAATCAAACACGAATTGAACCTGGCTTTATCCAGTTTTCAGATTTATGTTCTAGAAATGAATACAAATTAGTGCATATTTAATTAGATAATGCATCATTTGCATATTTAAACAGCATTTCAAAAAACGTGTTACACAAATCAACTGTCATAATGTACTGTGATCAATCAACTAGTGAGATCAATTAGTTAAAATATGTGCTCGATTCACCTGTAGTGTGTAATTTTCAGTAAATATCTAAATAAATAATGTCATAATAAAGTGTTAGTAATACAAATATTATTATATAAATAATATATTATTCAATGCACATATAGAGCCTATTTTATGAATAATATAATGTATTATTATATACAATAATATAGTATGTTATGGTGAAGTAATATTCAATTTTATTTGTATGATATTTATATATCTTACTGTAAAACAGCTATTGCCTTCTGGAGGGTTTTGTGGTTTTAAACTTATTAAAGTAGGGGTTTAACTTTGTCAGAAAGCTGTAGGAAGCGCTGAAAAGAGCAGCAACTCTGTATAATGCTCTTGTTAAGCACCACAGAAAGGCAACAGTGAACGCACAGCACATCTCGGCTAATTAGCACTTTGAAAGATAAAAGCAGTTTATTAAATCAATCAGAATGCTGTCTGTTTGTGAGTCCCAGCAGATAAGGCAATTTGCATATTAACTTAGCGATGCTAACCTACATAGACCGGCCCACAGAAATCACGGCCAGCGATGTAAATATTATTGAGACTACTGTACAACGCAGAGCCCGGACTCTCTGGCGGATTTGTAATTCATTAAATAATCAAAAGGTGAATAAATAAGTAAACAGATAAACAAATGAATAAACAAATGTGATGATGCTTTATAGAAATATTTCTGATGATAGACACTCTCGCCACTAAATCGAGTTCTGAATGAAAATAGCATGCACAAATGTGCTCTAAATAAACTCAACTCTAATCTCTCGGCCACCGCAATAAAACAGTGCTGCGTTTTCCTGCCAAAACCCATATATTAATGTAGCATTTGTCTTGATTTTAAGCTCATGATGCACATAAAAAGAGAAATAGCAAACATCTCTTCATGAGAATTCACAATATCACCCTCAGGCACACGACTGGATGAAATAATGTGCCGTTTAGAAGCATTCTGGAATCTAAAACACAAACGGCTTTAATATTGATCAGGGTCATCTGTTAGTTTGAGTAAAGTTTTTATTTCACAGATTTGTCTCCTGTGCCCTGAAGACATTAAAACAGTGACGCGCTGGAATTATAAAATCCGTGTTGTTGTGATCGGACACAAGCGGGCAGAGTTTATCTCTGTCTTTCCTTCATTTAACTTTTGGAGGATGCTCTCTTTTTCCTAATAAATGCACAGTTGGCCGTCTGTATGATCTCTAAGTGTCTGCGCTGTGAAGTTTTGATGTATGCATTTAAGAATAGATTCAATTACACGTTTCTCTCGTATATAAGAAATAGCTGAAGGCATTCAGAGATGAGCTGAATGTATATTCATTATTGTGTCTTATACATATTGCAGTCTGTTGACAACGGTTCATTGTGAATTATGAACTTGCTGCTCCATTACTGTATTAGTCGCTCAGACAGATCACTATTAATAAAAGCACTGATGGTAAACATATGGATTCTTTATGTTAATGCAGTCGCTGATGTTGAGATGCTTTGAATGGCAGTGAAATAGTAATGCTAGCATTTTATGGGAATAATGAGACGGTGCTCAGATATGCTGATTTCTGCAGAGGCTCGATGTGAGCGTGAAATATCTCCTGACCTCATCATGCGGCGTGAAGATATGCAGATGCTTTATTGTTTTGCTGGAGTGACCCGGGCAAGTCAACTAAAACAATATCTTTGTTACTTGAAATGCACTTTAACTGAGATAGAATAAACTATAATAAATACCTTAAACTTATTTCAGCTAGTTTCAAAGGCAACATTTGCATCTTGGTTTAGTTTAACCTGACATACTAAAGTAACAAACTAAAACTGAAATAAAATTAATAAAAAAACAAAAAACAAAAAAAACTTAAGCACACATTCACAAAAAAACTAAATTACTAAATTATAGTAATTATAATATATATATATATATATATATTATAACTTTTTTATATTAACTATAGTTGCCAAGGCAGTAGTTCTCATTTAGTTTAAGGACATACTAATAAAAAATAATAATAAAAAAAATAATATATATATATATATATATATATATGTGCTAATAAAAATGACAAAAAAAACACAACAAAATGACAAAAATTTTAATTTGAAAACAGAAATGGAAAAATGAAAAATTTGAAAGAAAATATAGAAATAAAAATTCAAAATATATTCAAAATATTCAAAATACTAATTCAAATGATCGAGTCAATGATGCTAAAATATCACTAAGTGTGCATGTAAAGATGGACACTATCTTCAATATCACAATATAAATATCAATGCACTGACGGCGTCTGAAATGTAAATCGTTTGATTTGATTTATTTACAGCGTCAGAGATTATCAATCTTTTTTGGATCCTCTGATGACTGATTAGACGTCTGTGCTTTGTGAAGAAACTAGCACACGTGATTGATTTGACTTTCTCAGTTCGACTGACTGTTCAAATTCATTTATAAATCAAATCCTGTCATGGCCTAATAGAAATAAAGTCATTTACAGTCTTCATGTGAATTATTCCACGTCAAATGAAGTCATATGACAGCTTTGTTTGAGGAATATACTCAAATCAACAACCCAGATCTCATTTGTTTTTGTGTATATGGCATGTCAAAACATTCAGTTTAATGATTGAACTGTGTGAAGTTTAAATATGCAGGCGTATGAATGAGAGCTACAGATAATTTACTAATTCAGGCTTCACACAAGACTGTGTTTTGACTTGAGAAGACTTCGAACCCAGTTATAGTCCTGCTTGTGTCTGTGTCTTCATTCACTTCCACTGAATAGAAAAGAGCAGCATGTTCTGTAAACATCACAGAAGAAGAAAGTCACTCATATGGATTTGGAATAACACGAGGGTGAGTAAATAATCATGTCTGGGTGAGCTACTCCTTTAACGTCTAACACTATCAGTGAGGGTTTAATGATGATGCTTCTGCTCAGATTCTCTCCAGGAGCCTGAAGCGATCCAAAGACGTAATGATTTTCATAAACTACCCTAAACATTTACATTCACTAAAGCACTGCCAGCTCAACAGCGACCTTTCTGACACCATTACACGTGTTTCCTGAGAAAATCCGCTCTTATTTTCCGTGACGGAGATAAAACTTCCTTTCACCGATAAACCTGAGGTCTGATGACCCTCTGGTTTCTGTGGGCCGTCCGGAGGCTGTATAGAATTTAACTGGCTCCCTTACAAGTGAACTCGGAGACTTTTGCTCTGTTTCACGAGCGAAGCTTGGAGACGTTTCTAATTATCCCATAAAATTACCCGTGAAGCATTGATCTGTATTGTGCTGTGAGGAGATCTGTGTCCTCCTGGAGAAAGTTCATGGAAAAACTCTCCATTTCGCTTCAATAAAATTATGCGGCAGAAATCATCGCAGGGCTCTTATAAGAAAAACCCTTCAGGGCCTCGTTTGAGAACATCTGACTGTCACCAAACCAAAGACCTCACTGTCAGGAGACGCTAGAGCCCTTCTAAGACTGATTTGAGACGCTCTACGTAGACAGCAAACAGCACACTCAATGTGATGCACACAGGATATTGATTCAAGCATTTGATGTCAATACAGTTTGACATGAGCATGCCACTCAGCTAATGATGTAAAGTTGTGCACATATACGTTTACATACCCGGAGAATAAGAAAAATGTACACCTCATCATCCGGTTCAAAAGTTTTCACCCCCCCGGCTCTTAATGCATCGTGCTGCCTTCTTGAGCGTCAGTAAATGTTTTGACCTTTTGTAATTGTTATGTATGAGTCTCTCAATTGTCATCAGTGTGAAAAGATGGATCTCAAAATCACACGGTCACTGCTGGAAAGCGGTCAAATATGCAGAAGATGCTGTAAAACTGAAGAATGTGCAGGAGCTGGGGGATCATCCAGAAAACAACACATAGTATTAACATTCAACGGTTAACATTTAACATAGTAAACTTTTGAACGGGGTCATTTTTGCAAATTCAGTTATTATTTTGTCTTGTGGAGTATATATATAAACATCTGTTACAGTAGCTTATTCAAGACAGTACTAACTAGACATTCTGAAGCGTATTGTTTCGAGCATGAGAAAGGCACATTGAAAAAAACAAAAACAAAAGCCTTATTATTATTATTTAGGCATTTTGTTGCAGTGGCATTCTGGGATCGTCTTCTCTGTGAAGCACATATATGTTTATGCCCAAAAAAGTGCATCC
Organism: Sinocyclocheilus grahami; assembly: GCF_001515645.1. Lineage (NCBI taxonomy): Eukaryota > Metazoa > Chordata > Actinopteri > Cypriniformes > Cyprinidae > Sinocyclocheilus > Sinocyclocheilus grahami. Next base: position 379,266 of record NW_015505826.1, read on the forward strand.
ATCCATCATAAAAGTGCTCTTCATGGCTTAATAAAGGCCTTCTGAAGGCTGTAAGCTTCGGTGAGAAGCGACGAATGCAACTTTAGCTGTGTTGAAGCATCCTGGACACACACATGAACGTGTAGAGTATAGCTAAATTAATTCACTTCCTCAATTCACGTCATCTGCTGGAACGCCACTCTCTCGTGAACGTGCATGCGACAGCGGAAGCCAGAGATTACAGTTTATAAAGTTTAAATATGGATATGTTTCTCACACAAATGCATTGATTCACTTCAGAAGGCCTTTATTAACCCCCCGGAGCCGTGTGGGGCACTTTTTATGATGGATGGACGCACTTTTTTTGGGCTTCAAAATCTCAACACCCATTCACTGCCATTATAAAGCTTGGAAGAGCCAGGACATTTTTAAATCTAACTCCGATTGTATTCGTCTGAAAGGTCAAACGTCATGCACACCTAGGATGGCTTGAGAGTGAGTAAATCATGGGCTAATTTTCATTTTTGGGTGAACTATCCCTTTAAAACCCAGAATAGCGCTGTTGTCTAGCTTTCGGAGCGGTCAGCGTCAGAAGTGGCCTGTGATGCCTGAACCTGCTGCCTGCTCTCCATATGGCAGGAGTTAAAAGCAGAAAGATCTGGGGTAAATAATGACGGCCGTGGTGCTCCTTAACCCGTCTGAAATACAGAGCGCAAACCTCCATCTCATGTCCATCACGACCCAGCGCTCAAAGAGCTTGCTTTATTATAGAAAACTCTGCATGTTTCATCATATCCACACCAAATTGGTGCTCATTAAACGCGCTTGCCTGAGATGTTGACTAATACCTCCAGAACGGCCAATCAAAGGCTTAATAGCTGGGTGACATCACCTCTCTAGCGCTACACAGGCCCGCGTCTCCTTATCTTTGATTACTAATAGGCCGGCCTTAAATATCAGCTCAACTTTTCACGCTTGGAAACACCCCGTGTGTCTTTCTCTCTGTCTCAAACAGCCTCTATCCGGATTCACGTGTGTGTTTTGCTGAACTCACAACACACACCGAAGAGAGGCCAATTAAAGCCCAGAGATTACATGCACGCTCACAAAAAGCTAACAGGCCGTTCCATTCCTCCGTGCAAATAAAAATCAACCCAAGAAACTTGGCATCATTGCATCCGAAAAATACAAACTTATATTAACAGAAGCCATCCAGCCTGTTCCCTGGGATTTCTCACATGTCCATGTCTTGCGAAAAAGACCTTATTCCAGAATATGCTCCAGAAAGACTTTATTTTCTTATTCCACAAGACACGCTAAGGCTCAGGCTGTTAAAGCCAGCTATCAGTTTTTGGTTCCAAAAATGTTCTGAGAGCTGGGTTATAATTGTTAACTAAAATTAAAACCATAAATAATGTCATTACTTGAAATAAAACAGACATTAACTGAAAATTTTTTAAAAATAAAACGAAAAATAAAATGAATAATTTTATTTAGCTAGTAACCAAGTAAATGTTTCATATTTTCATTAAATTTAGGTTATATAACTAAAAATCAATAAAATACATGTATAGAAAATAAATACATAATAAATAAAATAGAGTAAAAACTACATAGCTAGAAAATAAATAAATACATAAAATAAATAAATAAAAAAGACAAAAAGCAACTTTAACAAAAATTAAAAAATTATTATTATTATTATTAAATTTTTTGTAGATTTGCAGAACGTCAGGGGAATGTTCTTTGACACTTTGTGCTTTTTTGAAGGCAATCTATTTTTTTTTTCTTAAAAAAAAAAGTGCACCAATGAAGTCAATTTTGAGTTCATGTAGACTTAATCTCTGTAGACTCTCAGAAACAAAGGTACGGAACCTTTGTACCTGAAGGGTCCATATTGGTACCTTAAAGCTACATATTAATTCCTAAACGCTGTAAAAGTGTACCTTTTGAAAAGGTGACAGCTTTTGTGCCTTTATTTCTGAGAGTGTACATTGTCAGGAAACCTCATGTTTTTAACACAGCCATGATAAAGGGCTCAAACTATCCGTGCACTGCGGTTTCCACAGAATGAACTCTCGCGCGACACATAATCAATCCACAGTGACTCTATGCTCTCGCCCTGAACACCTGCACAACTGCTGAAGTGTGACGGCAGGTCTGACTCTGACCACAAAACCGCTGCCATCTACAAAGACTCCGAAACGTCTTTTTTTTTATGTGAATGTTAATGGTTTCAGAATGTTGCAAACAGTGTTACTTTTGAATGTTCTCTAAACGTTCTGAAACAAGTAGCAACATTCTAAAAAAATGTTTGACATCCAATTAAAACGTCAAAAATAAATAAATAAATCCAGAAACGATGTATAAACATTTTGAGAACATTAATAAAGACCAGATAACGTTCAATAAATGTTCTATTACTGTTATTGGAAAAATGTTTGTTCATAACTTTGAGAGAACTTTACTACAACAGATTAGTTTGTACAAAAGGACAGAGTCCATCTATATACGTATATGATCATAATTCCCCTTTTAATAAAAATTAAAGGGAGATGATATGCAAAATAAGCCTCTAAAATCTGCTATTTTTAGTAGCTCAATCTGACCGAGCTCATGGGTTTGATTCCCTGGATATTCTTTAGTTATTTGTGGAAAAATACAGTAAAAACTGTAATATTGTGAAATATTATTACAATTTAACAGCTGTCTTCTATTGTAATATGTGATTGTTATTATATTGTGAATATTAGTATAACATGGGCGTAAACTCACTGCGTTTCAGAACGGAATTAAAAATGTAACTGCGTCACAGATCATGTTTCATCTCGCAGAAGACTGCAGCATTTTAGTGCATCAGCACAGAAAGAAGTCGTGTCCTGCTGACCTCTGACCCTCTGAGAAGAGAAAAGGTCAGAACAAAGCCAAAGTCACGAACAATCCGACTCTCTGAAATGCAAATATGACCCATTTGAAAGTAATTTTACTCGTAACTGAAAGTGAAAAAAATAACTAATTCAGATGTATATTTTTACTCTGTCTAATGATGACGGCGTCCCTGCGGTGGGCCGCACTTTGTTCTTTTATTAATGATGTGTGCCGTTCACCGCTCTCAAACAGCCTTCCTCAAAAAATGATGACGACTGATCAAATTAGCCAAGAAAACACACGCTTTTACAGACTCCTCCATTGTGAATCGTCATTAGCATTGAACATGCAAATGTCCTTAGCATGCATGTTAATGAATAAGTGCGTTTGTGACTCCTGCAGTGAAACTGAGCTGAAGTGTGCAGGGGTCACCGGCCATTAGCGAGAGAATCGATTCAGAGCAGAAACTGACATGAATGATGGGTTCAAATGATCCACGGCTGACTGAGATTAATGGTGGAGGATGCATTTATGAGGATTTGAATAGAGACGTTCAGGGACAGTAAAACGCTGCATGAAAACTAAATAACATGTGAGCAAACCTGTGTCTTTGCAAGGGACTGAGTCCATCTATCTGTGATCATAACTCACAATTGAATGAAAATGTAGGGGAGATAATATGCAAATAGGCCTCCATCTGTCCATATGAAACCTTTAAACTTTAGTAGCTCAGTTTAAGAAATACAGTATAATTGTGAAATATTATTACAATATCAAATATATGTTTTCTGTGTGAATATCTGTTAAACTGTAATTTATTTCTGTGATGAGCAGCTGTATTTTCAGCATCATTCCTCCAGTCTTCAGTGTCACATGATCTTCAGAAATCAGTATAATATGCTCAAGATTTTGTTTTTAATATATATATATATATATATATATATATATATATATATATATATATCTCTCTCTCTTTAACAGAATGATCATCTCTTGTGTCTGAACGAGCCGTCAGCTGTACCTGAGATCCTGCGGCAGCTTTCTAAAGCAGAAGCTCATTTCTCCCGTGGCTCGTTCTGCAGATAAACGCAGACAGATTGTTTCATAGCCGCTGGTCACATTTGCATTCAAAACATCATGAAAGCACACCAGCGTGACCTGAAAGAATATCACCTACAGGTAATAATGTTATTAATGCAGAAGGACTGACTAAACAATCCGGATGGCAGGAGCGCTTTTAATTAGTGTTCACGGCGCTGAGATGAAATCAGAGTTTGCTGAACTTCTGTGCGACTGCACGCGGGTCATATCTGGACAATATGGCTTCCATCTGCTGTCATCCGCTCCGAGCGGCTCGTGGCTTCAGGCTGGTCACATGTTGGGTCTTTCAGCCATATTTAGGTCAGGCCTTTCTTTCTGGACATGAGCGTGTTTAATGCACAGAGACGTGAGTGAATCTACACCTGCGAGCTGGGTTTTTCTCGCAGGCCTCGAGGGGATGGAGTGGCTGAACGGTGTTTCACATGCTGCTCTTTGTCTGTTTCCCGACATGATGAGCTCGGATCACAGATCTATACGGGATAAATCATTTGCACCTCTGCGGCTGGTGATAATGACTGTATTAGGATATTAACGGCACTATCACACGCAGACATGAACAGACAGAAGCATGTCACTCTCAAATAAAGGCCTCATATTGTCCCACTTTTATGTCTGGAGTGTCAACATTTCCCATAAACGTGATGACAATCAGACGAGCTGAGAAACACGGGCTGATGACTGACTGCTTTAAACCGTGGAATATGAACCCGCACGACGCTGAAGAGTCTTCTGTGATATATGGCAGAACTTCACTCCATTTGCACATTAATTGTTTGAATGTTTATTCAGCAGCTAATACGAGTTCAGTACTATCATCTCTGTTTGTTTTCAGTGTTTTAATGCAGAATTCCACAGATTTCCTCCTAAAATCATTGCAGAAAATCCACAGATTTGGTCTCGGTTTCAATCAGTCAATCAATCAATAAATACATACATGCATAAATGGATAAAAAATATTGCATTGCTTGTGTGTCATGCCAGTAAAGCACGTTTGGATTATATATATATATATATATATATATATATATATATATAATTATGTATCAATATTTATTTGCTATGAAAGTCTCCCATAAATGAAGATAATTAAATTAAAACTTGCACATATGGTAGAAATATTCCTTATTTACTTAATAATTGCATTATTGTTGTATTAATATGAACTTAATAATATTACATTTAACAATATTAATTTAATATTGTTACATTACTGTTGTATTAATAAATAATTATACTAATTAATGTATTCATAATTCATAATCATATATACTAATAATACTAATACTAATACTACTACTACTACTACTACTACTACTACTACTACTACTACTAATAATAATTATTATTATAACAACAACAACAATACCAATAATAAAATGATGTTATATAACTTGTATTATGTGTATTAATATATCTGTGTTTATGACTAACAGAGGGGTGTTTCTCAATAGTGACATTTTGGTAACATAGTTTAGGGATCAATTCTCAATATTAACTAGTTGACTAGTAGCATGTACTGTATATTGGCTGTTATTAGTACTTATAAAGCACATATTAATGTCTTATTCTGCATGAGCATATTTTAGATCCCTTAATCCGACCTCATACCTAAACTTAACAATGAGCTTATACTAACTATTAATAATAATCAAGTTAAGAGTTTATTGAGGCATAAGTCATAATTAATAGTTAGTTAATAGTGAGAATTGGTCCCCAAACTAAACTGTGACCAACATTTTTATTTGGTACAGAATTTCAGTGGACATTATACTGCTTCATGTTTTTATTTGTTCTGTTTTCAATTTGTTTATTGAATAATTTTTCACATCAGCGGGTTTGTCATGGAGCTGGTGGATCTGTGTGTGTGTGTGTGTGTGTGTGTGTGTGTGTGTGTGTGTGTGTG
>NW_015505826.1:385919-408419 GCF_001515645.1 Sinocyclocheilus grahami
AGCGCGTTTTGTTTATATATATATATATATATATATATATATATATATATATATATATATATATAATTATGTATCAATATTTATTTGCTATGAAAGTCTCCCATAAATGAAGATAATTAAATTAAAACTTGCACATATGGTAGAAATATTCCTTATTTACTTAATAATTGCATTATTGTTGTATTAATATGAACTTAATAATATTACATTTAACAATATTAATTTAATATTGTTACATTACTGTTGTATTAATAAATAATTATACTAATTAATGTATTCATAATTCATAATCATATATACTAATAATACTAATACTAATACTACTACTACTACTACTACTACTACTACTACTACTAATAATAATTATTATTATAACAACAACAACAATACCAATAATAAAATGATGTTATATAACTTGTATTATGTGTATTAATATATCTGTGTTTATGACTAACAGAGGGGTGTTTCTCAATAGTGACATTTTGGTAACATAGTTTAGGGATCAATTCTCAATATTAACTAGTTGACTAGTAGCATGTACTGTATATTGGCTGTTATTAGTACTTATAAAGCACATATTAATGTCTTATTCTGCATGAGCATATTTTAGATCCCTTAATCCGACCTCATACCTAAACTTAACAATGAGCTTATACTAACTATTAATAATAATCAAGTTAAGAGTTTATTGAGGCATAAGTCATAATTAATAGTTAGTTAATAGTGAGAATTGGTCCCCAAACTAAACTGTGACCAACATTTTTATTTGGTACAGAATTTCAGTGGACATTATACTGCTTCATGTTTTTATTTGTTCTGTTTTCAATTTGTTTATTGAATAATTTTTCACATCAGCGGGTTTGTCATGGAGCTGGTGGATCTGTGTGTGTGTGTGTGTGTGTGTGTGTGTGTGTGTGTGTGTGTGTGGGGGTGTGTGTGTGTGTGTGTGTGTGTGTGTGTGTGTCGCAGGTGTGCGGCTGCGGTGTGTGTGTCCGCCGGTTCTCAGCGGCCGTGTCTAATTGATTGGCTGTAGTGATTTTGAGAATGACCCCAGTCAGTGTGAGTGTGAGTGAGTTTGTGGGAAAGGTGTGCGCTGTGCAAATGTGCTTTAGAGCTGTGAAATTACACATTTGCTGTGACTGTCCCAAGAGCTGGACACTACAGAAACACGATTTTCTGGCCTCGGCCCTTGAACCCGAGCAGAGGAAATATTAAATAGCTCAGAAATAGACTGTGCATGTGTGTGTGTGTGTGTGTGTGTGTGTGTGTGTGTGTGGATGCAAGCCTGTTCAGGTTTTGATATGCTTGTAAATACATTCTCACAAAGAAAACAGTGCATTAGGGATCAAATAATGCCCTATTTGTTTCTTTAAAAAGGCTCAAAGGATTCAATTGGTTAATAGTGATAATAACTATATTTTTTTCAATTATGCAGTCACTATTAGGTGTTTCCTGAGTCATTTAAAGTGCATTGCTATGTGGTTGCTAGGGTGTTTCTAGTGGTTGCTAGGTGGTTTCTCACTGGTTAAGGTCAGAATCCTCCACCACAAGGTTTAATAAGTGTAGTAATAAGTTTAGTTTGCCAAAAATAGGCAAGTGTTTGCTTGATATATAAGTTAACTGGGGTTTGTCGGTTCTTCTGTCTGCAAACTCACATTTCTCTCCAAGTTTGCAGCGTTTTCAGGTTGTCAGGAGCGGTAACGTTCATCCCCTCTGATCGCTGAAATATCAATGCACGCATATGATTAAAAAGTACAAGGTGTCAAAAAAGTTCAGCCGGTCTGTTTTTCCCGGTCCTGTTTGAAGTCTCGCTCTGTCTCATAGCGTATTCTGATCGGCAGGTTTGTTTGGGGATTACGCTCCTGTCTTTGATCTGAGTTAATTAGACAGATCCCCTCTCGCATTAGCACCTATAGCTCATTAACGCGGGTTAGTTACGTGTGCTAATCTCTGTGCGCAGGTCAGCGGAGGCTGTTGAGTTTTTATGATCCCAGACAGGTGAGATCTGCGATCAAAGACACTGAGAAGATCAATACCTGCTCACAGGGCTTTGAATCGCGGCTGCTATTCTGCATAAAGATCCACACAACAGATCGCAAGAAGAACTACTTCCCCAAAACTTTCTCTCAGAGACTCACTTGTGTGTTTATAAGAGTCTGTTTACACTTTTACAATGACATTGGAAATTTATGTTGATCTGATTGCCAGAATGAAGTGGACGCTATCCAGGGGCCCTTAATGTTTACCGCACCAATCAATCATAATTTATTTTTCTATTTAGAGTCTAATATGATAGTCCTCTTTTCTTCTGTTCCCAACGCTCTTGAAAAATCAATCCAACTAATCCTACAAAAGTGAGATGTCAGTGTTATCGTCTCACGCAAGCCGCTGCGTATCAAACTCCGTCTCAGCAGAAGAGCGTTTCTCAGCATCTCTAATTAAAAACAATTTGACGATTAGTGACGTTTCTTCGGGGGTTTAACGTGAACGATGCCTGTACAAAAGTCTAGCAGCAAACTTTCAAAGTCGAGCAAACAGTAGATGTGCATTTGCGGCATTGAATCTCTGTTCTGCAATCAAAAAAATGGAGTTTGTTCAATGCACAAATAAGTTAAGGAAAATGTTTCAACATATTGAGCCTTACGACAAATAATGTTTTGCTGAACCAACTTAATAGATTTAAATTCCCGTGTTATTAGAGGAAACTCTTGATATTAAACACTATTCATTTACTAAAAAATGCATAAAATTACACTTAATTTCAACATGTCAACAAAAATGATTCATGTAGTCCCAATACAAAATAGTATCAGTTTACAGTAAATGGAATAAACATGAAGTTGTGACAAAATGTTGAAAAACTGTTGCCATGCAAGCGTTAAGGTGCGATAACATTTTGAAATTGTCATTTCAATAGGAGCCCATGCAATCTGGAGACTTCTGTGTGAGCTGTGCTTCATACATCTATGCTATTGTTAATATGTTCTTATCTCTTAGGCTTCACTCTTAACTGCCCTTGTTTAATAACATTTACCCGTTTTTTTATGCAAAAGTTAGCTGAAATTTCACTAATGTGACCGCAGCTGTGATTCTGTGTGAGATTCCTCAATCAACTGAGCATTTATCAGCAATAAATGCAATAAACAGTGGTCGAGCTAGTGGTTTCTAACTCAAGATCAATCACTAAAGCGGCTATAGATGAATGGATAACCGCAAGAAAGGAAAGGCCAATCACAGTTCAGTATGCAAATATATCTGAATCCAATTACATCATCACTGTTTGTTACTTTTTGGATCCTGAATGTTCTGTCAATAAGTCAGTCGGAGATTCTCAAACTTTAATTTGAAATTTTTACGTCACTTTAGTTTGGGGACCAATTCTAATTATTAACTACGACTTTTGCCAATACATTCCTAATTTGCTGCTTATTAATAGTTAGTAAGGTCATAGTTAAACTTAGGTATGCGGTCAGATTAAGGGATCTAAAATATGATCGTGCAGAGTAAGGCATTAATATGTGCTTATAAGTACTAATAAACAGCCAATATACTAGTAGTATGCATGCTAGTTAGTATAGTGAGAATTTGTCCCTAAACTACATTTCTTAAGTAGAATTATACAACTGACCAAAACAGAAGTTCGGTGTGGTTTCTAGATGTTTTCTTGTTCTGTGTATCTGTGCTCTTCTGTAGATGTGTAGAGAATGCTCAGGTCGTTCCATTCAGTGGGATTTTTGGGACCCGTTTTCTCACCCCAAACCCTGATGTTCTCGATCCATTCCTTTCAGAGTTTCACTGCAGAACTGAAAGACAGTGAAACAGCAGAAAATGAGAAAAATGCGTTCACACATAATCACACAAGGAATAAAGTCACTTCGAGTTTAGCCCGCCACACGTTTGGCAGTGATTATATGACCCTTTTAGCGAGTAATTTTCCCTGGATTAGAAAAACAATCAATCCAATCACACCAAGGGAGAACTGGAGAGCTGGTTTGGGCGGAAATCTCTTAAGAAGTTATGGTGTGTAGAGAGAGAGAGAGAGAGAGGCTGAATTCTGCGGCGCTGGATATATTTCCACCCACAGTAATTCATTTATGGCTTCAGAGCAAAAAGAACAGAGTCTTTGTGGTCTTTAAAACGCTTATCCTCTCCGTCTGTAGAGAGGCAATGAGAAGCCGCTACAAAGAGAGCGCGAGCAGGACAAAAACTGTGATAAAGTTTAGCAAATGAAGTCGCTGACCTGCGCTTGAGATTAATGTGAAACAAGGTGCCCGACTTCAGAGGATCGAGGCAGCGGGAGCCCACGGCGCTCTTCATGTGCTCGACAGTGAACGTTTGGCGAGAGAAAAATTCTGTCATTTGTCATTTGTATGTAAATTGGGCTGTTACACAAATTAACCTCTGAACCGCGTGTCACTCCTCATCTGCTGGAATCACGCAGGGCTGCCGGGTCAGAGACCGGCTCATCCTTTAATGTGGCTGATGGAAGTCAAACGCTGCTCTGTGTTCGGGAGAACAGAAATGCTGAAGAAAAGTGTTATTGGGTAAACAGCTCATCTCTTCAGGAGAGAAATGGAACTCAGAAGTCTAGACGCGTCACGTTGGAACTCTCAGGACAATGAGAAAATCCTGTTACTGCTTCAGAAAATCCTGTGAGCCGAGACCTGAGACACTTCACCTTCACACACACACACACACACACACACACACACACACACACACACACACACACACACACACTCACTCTCACTCTCACTCCATACACACATACACACACACACACACACACACACACACACACTCTCTCTCTCTCTCTCTCTCTCTCTATATATGTATAATTTAATGAAATTGCACTTTCAACATTTCTCTAAGCACATCATACCACCAAATTTTCATTATTGTAATGTGTATATTTAATTAATATGTTTAATTAGTTATTGTAATGGGCATATTTAAGAAAAAGTGCGGTCCTAAAATGTAGTTTTTTAAATGCAAAATGTAATAAAAATTGTATTCATATTTAATTTAATTGTGTTATTTATATTTATTTATTTATTTTATTTGTATTATTTTATTTTATTGTGAGATATGAGACAGCCATGAAATTGACAGGTTTTGTGAGATTTTCCTATAATACAATCTGTGATCAGACTATCCTCATTCGCACATCTCATGACCTTTTCCCCTCATAGACATTATTACACTTGCACTACTGAACAAAACACAGTCTAAAGCATCAGGCTATGATTACATCATAGATTATGATTAGATGATGCTGGTTTAATTTGTCGGTTCTCCCATCTGCGCCGTTTGTGCGAGACCCACCAGCTCGATGACAAACCGTCTGTGTGAAATAGGTTTAGACAAACAAACAAAACATCCTGCGGTGGCCGGCAGCGTCACGGCTCGACGTTTCCTTCAAAGGTTTCCCTCAGGACAGTGTGTGTGTGGATATAATCCGAGACGCTTTGAAGAGAACTCTCCAAATGTCTTTGGGCTGCTCTGGTGGAAGTGCCATCTGAGTGCTCTGGGTTACTGGAGGAGAAAGAAGCATCTGCGTGTCTCTGTGTGTGTGTGTGTGTGTGTGTGTGTGTGTGAGAGAGAGAGTGTGTGTGTGTGTGTGTGTGTGAGTGAGAGAGTGAGAGAGTGTAAGTGTGTGTGTGAGTGTGTGAGTGAGAGAGTGTAAGTGTGTGTGTGTGTGCCTCCGTGCGTGCGTGTGCGTGTGTCTGCGTGTTTGAGGTGAAGTGCCTCACACCTGCCAGATACACACGCTTCCGTTTATCCAAAACGTCGAGGGTTTTCGCTCTTTTTGCATTTTAATCTCTCAATTATGACTGTAGGTGATCACATCTGAATAGACATTCGTAACCTCTGGCACTTGAATAAATTAGCATGAAGAAAGAAGGTGTTTTATGCCCGTCTCGTCGCTCCGCCGGTAAAGAAGAGCCTCTCAGTCCACAAGAGCTCCTCTACAAAGACAGCCGGCAAAAAACAAACCACATATTTACGTCTTACACCAACTTTTCCGGCCCTGCTCCGAGTGTCAATAGCGGGGCGATGCTAATGAGATCCTCGACGTGGCATCCACCCCCCAAACCTCCCCCAGTCAAGGGTCACATTTTAATCACTGGCTCTCGAGTGGAGGAGCTCCAGCAGAGAGAGAGGGACACTCATCTTGAGCCGAGATGTTGAGAGCTTGAGAAATCAGTTTTTCACTCGTGTGTGCTTCAAGTTGTTGAGGCAATTGGAAATGTGATTGGACATGGAGAAAAAAGCCGCACAGAGAGAGAGAGAGAGAGAGAGAGAGAGAGAGAGAAAGAGAGAGAGAGAGAGAGAGAGAGATGCCATATGTCAGCGTCTCCCCCTCCGTGAGCTCAGAGAACACTCTGAAACAGCTCAGGTACATCCAGACCCACGGCTTTCACTTACATATGTCAAGCGTTGGAAAACAGAAGAGGAATCACATATTATGTGTATTACGTATTATCATCATGCATTATGTACATATATTCTTTAAAAATAGAACCAAATGTAGAGCTGCTTTATAGCTGGAAGTGAATTTGTTTCATAATTGATTAATTTTATAATATTAACTGTTATTTTCTTGTTTATTATCTTTATGATGCTTTGAAACACACTGTATTTTATAAAGCGCTATACAAATAAATGTGACTTGATTGTACATTTTGACACTCAAGCATGAACATACACAGCATGCACAAATATTTTGGGTAAAATAGTCAATATTTGGCAAGACTGAATTATTTTTGGAGGTATTTCACTTAACATTTCTCTTGCTTTATTCACTGTCTTTCACACTCACTCACGCACTCACTCACTCACTCACTCACTCACACACTAATCATGAATTCGAGGAAGCTATTCTTTATGATTGACTCTCAAACCACAGATGATTCTGAACATCTGCAGCTAAACAAAGACATACCTGTGGACAGATCTGGTTTTCATTTGACCGCTTTTTATTCCCTTTGAAGGGCTTTCTCTTTTGCCTCCAGAGACTGAAGAGAAGCTTACACACACTGAAGCAAATGCATAATAAAAGGTTCAAATGTAACAAATACAACGGTTTTTGTTTTCATGTGACCACAGAATACATGCAATTAATGTAAACCTAACGTCACAAACAGTCAAACAATGCGAATGCAAAATTATGCATGCTGGGAAAACCAACACTAGCATGATTTACTGACTAGAAATATTAAAACAGTTAAATGCAACATGATAACTGCCAAAAATGCATCTAAAAGCAATCTTTTGTAACGTCTTTACTGTCACTTTTGATCAATTTATTGCCTTTTAATGAATAAACGTATACATTTTTAAAAATAAATAAATATAAATAAATAATACTCTTTTTTTGCATATATACACACTGCAAAAACATGACTTTATTCATCATTTTTGTTTCTTCTTCTCCCATTAAATGTATCTAAATATACTTAAATCAAGATACATGACAAATTACTATTTGCTCTATTAGATATTAAGTCTTGTTTCTTAAAAAAAATCTACCAAAATTAAGTGAGTTTATGCTTAAAACAAGAGAAAAAAATCTGGCAATGGGATCAGAAAAATAAACTTAAACTTACTTTAAAGGGAAACACGATTATTGTTTATAATAACAGCTTTTTTTTCTTGTTTTAAGTATAATCTCACTTTCTTTTTTTCTGGGAATATTTCTTCTCGGGAAAATGTTTCTTGATTTTAGATTGTTTTGATATTTGTACTGGAAAACCAGACAAAAATTCTACATATTAAAACAATTTTTGCAGTATAATTAAATAAAAAAAATTTTTTTTACATAATTTAATTTTTTTTTTTTTTAATTTTTTTGACCACTGCTATTCAAACAGAGATCTACGAGTGAAACACACAGTAAAGCACATTGAGCCGTCGTCGCTGTTCTCCTCAAAGATGCTCTCCACATTCGCGGGCACGTCTGCCTCTTTATTAACTAAGTTGGTGGTCTCCAAACAAGCCTCAAACTCAACTTGACTCGTTTATGTTCTTGTCACCTTTAGTGAAAATCACACGACACTGACTGGAGTTCAAGGATTTCGCAACCGAACATAACGAGCCAGTTTGAACGTGTTGAAAGGCTGCAGCAGAGAAAATATTTCAGTGAATAAAAAACTGTGTCTCATACGTTCATAATTGATGCCACAATCAGACTGAAAATCCTCCAGAAACCTTCGATTGAGCTGATCCGAATGAAAATTTGATCTAGTTTGTAGAGCTGAAATTATTCGATCAAGATTAACAAAATGAAGCATGGCGACCAATGCATTGCATAAGCTGTGCTTAAGTTTTGCTCGGAATGTAATGCACTTGTAAAGGAATACATGAGTTACATGGCGACATTTAGGGTCTATATAAAATGAAAAGGCAAAATGAATGGCTGCAGTTTTTCTGTGAAATCCGTGAGTCAGATCAGGCCTGAGTCGTCCAGGTCTGTCATTCATATGTCGTCTGAAATGAGAGCAGCTCTAATCTCTCCTTCAGCAGGAGTCTCCATGTCTAATCCCGTCCTCTTCAAAACCACAAATTCACTTTACGCTAATCGCCCCAAAATTAGAGATTAAGCGCTTTTAATCTTCCTCACCTGCTCCAGGTTCACAGACGAGTCTTTGTTTTCTTTGAAGGTAATAAAATCATCAGAACACAAAACGCTTTCAGACGTTCGCGCGAGACGCATTCATATTTTAAGCTGAAATGTCACCTTGATGAGCGTCAACATCGTATCGGGAGGTAGAACACGCTATTGTGTCACGGTCGTGTGTTTCGCTGGATTCCTGTTTCAGGGGATTGTAGGTGGATTTGGGAGCGAACAACGTTCATCCGGTTGTGTTGAGAGGTGTGTTGCGTGTTTAGTAAGTGTGTAAATGTGCCGTCTCTGGCAGAAAGTGCAGGTGTGGGGCTCAGATGCACGGATGCGAAGAAGAAAAAAACACATGAATATTTAATGAAACAAAAACCTCAAAGCAGAACCTTAGATATTAGTCACTTTAGTAATTAAAAATGCATTTTGCTTCGTGCTGCCTGGTGTTGTACATTATTAAAGCATGATGTTACCTCAACTCAAAAGCATTTTTAATGTAAAACAGCCTCTCTTGGAGGCGGCGAGCACTTCTCCTGACTCCTCTGGGTTTGTGGCCGGTGAGAATCCAAATGAAAAACACAAAAGTATAGAAATGAGAAGTGGCTCTGGATGAGACGAATGGGGCCTGTGGAAAAAGTGTGTCACTTATTTGATGGAGAGAGAGAGAGAGATCTAATGAGTAACTAACAGACAGTAAAAACACCCACCCGTCACACACCAGCGACACCAGCGCCGAGCGAGATGAAGATGAAGTTCTTCAGTGGGTGGACACAGATGTGATGAGGAACTGATATGCATCTAAAGAGAATAGTTTTTCTGTTTTTTCTGTACTGTACGTCACTAAACTCTGATTCTCAACCCATTAAATCTGATTCTGTTTTGGGCCAACACTTAATGTAAAATCTTGAAACATAACCAGCTCCAGGAAATCTGTTGATATTTCAATCATCAAAGTTTAGAGTCGAATGTCACATCGGTGTTCGTCAAACAGATCAAGAGCTGCTCCAGCCACAAACGAGAACTATTGTAGCAGTGCTCAACTTTACATCATACAGACATTGATCTGATAACATTGCAGTCTGGTTTCAGATGCTTCCATGTGTTCGAATGAAGTTCTTCAGTGGGTGGACACAGATGTGATGAGGAACTGATATGCATCTAAAGAGAATAGTTTTTCTGTTTTTTCTGTACTCAAGTTTTTGACAATAAATAAGCTCTCCATTGATGTATGGTTTGTTAGGCTCGGACGATATTTGGCTGAGATACAATAATTAGAAAATCTGGAATCTGAGGGTGCAAAAAAATCTAAATATTGAGAAAATCATATTTAAAGTTGTTCAAATTAAGTTCTTAGCAATGCATATTACTAATCAAACATTAAGTTTTGATATATTTACGGTAGGACATTTACAAAATATCTTCATGGAACATGATCTTAATATCCTAATGATTTTTGGCATAAAAGAGAAATGTATAATTGTGACCCATACAATGTATTGTTGGCTATTGCTACAAATATCCCCCAGCGACTTAACACTGCTTTTGTGCTGCAGGGACACATATAATAAATGAATAATACTGAAAGCATTTGTAGCTACATCATTCCTGTTTGCCCAGCATGAGCACAGCTCTGTCCCAGTTCTTCAGAAGCACTAGTGAGTGTGTGGTAGTGACTCCTGAAAGCGTGATGAAACACTGAACGTCACCTTGGCTCGTGTCCATCTCCGATCTGAGCTGCAGCAGCTCCAGTTCTTTGGCCTGCAGCTGCTCCTTCAGAAGCCTCTCTAAATCCAGCTTCTCCTTTTTCTGGAAGAGAAGGCAGAAATATGTTACTCGTCTGCACTCATGAGGGTTTGACTATCACACACGAGGAGGATGAGCCGTCTAAGCACCACTTTATTGAGCTCCATCTGTAAGTCCTCCTTCTCGATGTAGATGCCGCGGTACGCGCTGAAGGCTTTGTTCATGTACTGCGGTCCTTCAGACGGAGGCGCTTCAGGACGGAAATGCTGCAGAAACACTTAAAATCACTGAGAGCCTGAGAGCTGGATCAGTTCACACACACGTCACAGCAGGAACAAACAGCTTTTAGTCAATAATTCATGAAAATGCTCACATTTCTTTGTTTTTAACCCTTGTGATCACTGGCTGCACAGACTTTTATTGTAAATGTGTTAAATTATTTAACACAATTATTTTAACTTAATATTTTAGAATTTTTCCCTTTTATAATATTTTACTAATAACATTTAATAATATAAAAATAATGTGATAATTCAACAATATAATATAAAATATTTTATCAGTGATATTTAGTAATAAATATCACTTGCATAATAAAAGCAATTTAAAAATTCAACAATATAGTAATATTTAATAGTTTACTAGTAACATTTAATAATACAATGTAATAATTCAACAAAATAATTGCAACATTTAATATTTTACTAGTAAGATTTAATAATTTAATATTAAAAAATGTATTTAATTCAACAATATAATATTTAATATTTCACTAGTGACATTTAATAATTTAACATGATAAAAATCATAATCAAATAATATTATAATACTATTTTATATTTTACTAGTGGCATTTAATAATTTTATATAATAAAATAATACAAATTTAATTAAATAATATTTAATATTTTACAAGTGACATTTAATAATTACATTTATTTATGTTTTAACGCCATATCAGCACACAGTTAATTACATAACATTTACAATGTATTTTTGGCTATTACTACAAATATCCCCCAGCGACTTAAGACAAGACTTAAGTCACATATGTAAATCTTCTGAAGTTCATTGAGTATTTATTTCATAGGTTGGTTTTATTGTATGCATAACAAACACGATAAATACAATAAGCAATTGGCATTACATTTACAGATTTATTTTCTTCAACATTAAAATAAAACGTTTCATTCCGTCACAGATATGTGTTATAGATGCCGTCAGTAAGTTGATGTTATTTCACTGTCTATTCAAACGTACGGTCACACTTAATTTTAAGGTCAAATTCTCACTATTAACTACAACTTTTGCCTCAAACTCCTAATTTGCTGCTTATGAATAGTTAGTAGTTGTTAAGTTTAGGTATGGGGTAGGATTAGCGATGTAGAAAAATGTCATGCATAATATATGCTTTGTAAGTACTAATAAACAGCCAATATGTTAATAATTAGCATGCGGATAAGCAAGTGAGAATTGGTCCCTAAACTAAAGTGTTACAGTGTGAGCTAAAATATATGTCTACAAATACCTGCAAATATGAATAACAAACTTCTTATTAAGTACTAATAAACAGCCAATATGTTAATAATTAGCATGCGTATAAGCAAGTGAGAATTGGTCCCTAAACTAAAGTGTTACAGTGTGAGCTAAAATATATGTCTACAAATACCTGCAAATATGAATAACAAACTTCTTATATTATTTAGCATGAACTGCACAGGAAACAATTTGTAGAAAAATAAAGTTTTTTCTACATTAAAGACTTACTGTAAATGAGAAGTTTTTACTCCTACAAAGAGGCATCAAATAAGAGTGCCATTCATCTCTAAAGACACATTTACTGAAGTGAAGCAGCTTCCATTTTCAAGAGCCGTATTCATTTCACATGCATTCATATTAAAGATAAGAGACACACTCTCTCTCTCTCTCTGTGTGTGTGTGTGTGTGTGTGTGTGTGTGTGTGTGTGTGTGTGTCACATTTAATGCACTTGTATAAAAAATAAAACAGACACACTCTCTCTCTCTCTCTGTGTGTGTGTGTGTGTGTGTGTGTGTGTGTGTGTGTGTGTGTGCGAGAGAGAAACAGACAGAAAGAAAGATGAAGAGCGCGCGATGGGATTTTATTGCGGGTATCACTGCCGTTCCTTTGTAAGATGAACTTTCATGTTGTTTCTTTTTTCGGACAATAAATCTCATTTCTGAAATGCTTTCAGAATAATCTAATTAACTCTAAATAGTGCTCTAATTGAGCCGGTGTCAAAATGGCAAACAATGATGCCTCTGTTGCAATTAATACATTGCTGACAGAATCTATGACCCTTAATTTGAAAATCCATTCAAATCCACCCCATTAATGTGAGTGTTTGAATAGATTTAGCCGATGATTTTGTTTAGTGAAATCACTGTTCATGCAGAGACAGCGCGGCTGATTACTGAACTGAGAACAGAAATATAACCATCATAACAAACACCTTTATTCTGCATCAGAAGAGAGAAAAACATCTCGTTAGATACAAATAAAAGAGAAAGTTGCCGTGAGAGAGAGATAGATGCACATTCAGGAAGGTGATTAACGCGTGCCGCTAATTAAATGGATATGCTAATGTTGTCATACTTAGCAGATGGAATTACAATTGCTTATTGTAATGCACACGTTATTGTATTATTAAAACATGTTTGGGGTTTACACGGCGTCATACTGTACTGTCAGACGCCATCTGAACGATGCATCGTTCTCTTTTTTAACATCTCACTCTCACTTTTCTCAATTAGGATCAGCCAGAGAAACATACGCTTGCATTTACGCATTTGGCGGATGCTTTTATACAAAGCACTCTAAGCGTGCTAAAGGTGCACATTTCATCAGTAGGCCTATATGTGATCGTTGGGAATCGAACCCATGACCTTGCCGCTGCTTGCAACAGCTTTTACATGCATTAGGCTACTTTGCTTTTGCCTATATATGTGTGTAAAAGTGTATGTTTATGTGTAATATAATTAAATGTAAAGCTTTTATCCTACAAAGGCACAACAGTAACTATATCAACACTGAAACTGATGTTTTTAATTATATTTTGATTGATCTGATCGCAATATTCACACTCCATTTTCTCTTTTCAGTCATAATTCAAACGCTAATCATAAAAAAAATCATATCTAATAACATAACACTCAGTCCTCTGCGGTAAAATAACTTGTAAATGGACTCTGAAAATCCACCATTATTTTGGAATTTGAGAATACATTCAGAATTCATAAAGGCGAAAGCCTCCCCAAACCAGCTCTGAAATCTCACTATTATTATCGATATTGCACTAAGTGATATTATGCATTCAGAGCGAGAAGCCATTACACAGGAGAGTGTGCAATCATATCGCTCCTGTTAAGCACACGTGTGCCCTGTGTGTGACGTTAGCGTGTGCTTTAATGTTCCAGACGAGCACCTGTCATCCCTCCGCGGGGACACGCTGGCAGGTTACTGATCGCCGCATGAGTGTCATTTAGCTGATGGGCTTTCTAAATGAACTCACTGTCATTCAGCGGCTGCTTTCCTTCATATCAGCGCCGGTTAAATGGATATGAGGGTCCTGATAATTATGAGATGTCTCACATAGTGTCAGCCCAACTTTTATTCGAAGATAATAACAGTCATTTTTATTCTGTCTTGAATTAGCTCAATATACATCTGCATTAATGGGAGAAGATGTGAAATTTCGTCATAATTTACAAGCTGGGCTGTAACACATAATGACGTTACATTAGTGGCATCTCACATTACTTCAGATGTGACGTGTGTCACGGTGACTGAGCGTTTGTGTGAAGCACCTTGAAATTAATGAAATTAAATCCAACTGTGTGGCAGTTAAATATGTCATTGTTTCCTCTTCCTGAGATCTTACCGTACCATTCATCCTCATCATGGGCCTGTAAACAGAAGCAGCGCTGCTGGAGAAACTGCTATTGTGCCCGATACTTTGTATTCAGAGTTTTGGGTGGGTGTGGTCTGAGTTGTATATAAATGACCAGTGTTTGAGTGGGTGGGGTTTGATGAGTGCTTATATGGGCGTGACTCGAGTGGGTGTGACCTGGGTAGTGTATTGATTGGGTGTGCCTTGATGAGTTTTTTTTGTATGTATGTGGTTTGAGGTGTGTCTGAGTATGTATGATTTCAGTGGGCTTGGTATTTATTTATTTATTTTTTGTGTGGCTTGATTGGGTGTGGTTTGAAGAGTGCTTATGTGGATGTGACTTAAGTGGGTGTGATCTAGATAAGAGTTTTGATTGGGTGTGGCTTAAGGAGTTTATATGTGGGTGTTGTTTTAGGAGTGTTCATGTGGGTGGCACTTTAGTGTGTGTGGTTTGAGGAGTGTCTGGGTATGAATAATATAAGTGGGTGTGGTTTGATAAGTGTTTATGCAGTTGTGGCTTGAGAGGGTTTGATCTGTATAGTGTTTTGATTGGGTGTGGCATGGTGACTTTTTGTGTGGGTGTGCCTTCAGGAGTTTCTGTGTGGTTGCGGTTATAGGAGTGGGTGGGTGTGGTTTAGGTAGGTGGAGCTTGAGGTGTGTTTTTGTGGGTGTGATCTGGGTAGTGTATTGAATGGGTGTGGTTTAGGTTTTTGTGCAAGTATGGTTTTGTGCATGTCTTTATATGTGTTATTGGAGTGGGTGTGGATTGAGGAGAGTTTATGTGGGTGTGTCTTGAGTGGGTCTGGCATCATGTGTTTTTGTGTGGGTGGTTTGAGGTGTGTTAGAGTATGTATGATTTAAGTGGGAGTGACTTGAGTGTTTCTGAATTCACCTTGCAAACTTGGTCTGAACCAATGACTGTAGCAGAAACCTGTAAACATGAATTTGCTTTTTGGCGGACCGATCTAAATCTGTGCACACTGACTACTCACCAAACAGTCTGTGAACAGAACTACTGTGTGTCTGATTGAGTGTAAGGTAAGGATAATTCAATCTGAGATTGTCCCTGTGACCCCGAACAGTCTTAGAAGGAATATAACAGAGACAGAGATCATATAGGAGTGAGAGGATGGTGTCGAGACCTCCCTAAACCCGCCCTGCAGACAAACACAGCCACAAGCCCCGTGGAGGAACAACCCAAAATCCCAGTAATTAACCAGAGAGAGAGAGAGAGAGAGACAGAGATTGTTGAGGAGTGACTCACTGGGGACAGTAATCCAATAGCTTGACTCTGCTGCCGTCTCCCCAAAGGCTTTCTCTCATTTCCCCCGCTCATTTGCCCTGTGTGTGTGTGTGTGTGTTCTATCACCTGCTTGCTCTGATCTCTGTTGTTTTTGGAGAAATTTTAATTCCTTTCCCTCCATCTCTCTCTCTCTCTCTCTCTCTCTCTCTCTCTCAAGCTGCTAATACCGCCGGACACGTGAGATGGAGAATGGTTAAAATATGATAACGAAAGATAGATAATAAAATAAATACGGACAGAACGCTCCCCGAGGATCTGAATGGTGAAACGTATCTCCAATGTCTGCTGATACGAAGTAATTAAGCAAATTACATGAACAAAAGGCTTGAGGGTTTTCGCTAATGGAGTATCTCTCGACCTCTGGGTAAACACAGGAGCGTTTTAGATAGACTTCACCGG
Organism: Sinocyclocheilus grahami; assembly: GCF_001515645.1. NCBI lineage: Eukaryota > Metazoa > Chordata > Actinopteri > Cypriniformes > Cyprinidae > Sinocyclocheilus > Sinocyclocheilus grahami. The sequence continues at coordinate 401,893 of NW_015505826.1, forward strand.
CGAGTCAAGGCCACATCAAATGCATGCTAACACACGAGCGAGTAGGGATGGACGCCGAGGCCCGGGAGAAATGTCAAACATGCGGCATGTAAATGTCGATACCTCGCAACAGAAGGGTACAAAACAACCTTTATGAGGCCGAGACGCTTGCACACACCATTACACCGCAGCGGCCCATCAGTTCAGCAGAGATAAACACGGCGGGGGGAAAGTGCCGCTAGCATGCCCAGCTAAGCTAATCAGCACTGCCCACACTGCGGGTGTTCGCTGGCTTCAGTGAAGACATCAAGACAAAGAGTTAGCGAACGTGTGTGCATGTGTTTGTGTGTGTGTATGCAAATCTCTAACAATTCAATATGGTCCAAACTGATCTTGGATGACAGTGGCGGTTTGTCTGAAGTTCAGGTTAATTAGCTGTTGCTTATTTTTAATGAACTTCATGCAGTTGTTTGCTTGTATAATCAAGGCACAGAAGCAGAACCGCAAGCTAAGGTGCCAAAAATAAGCTGACAGAAGCACCGGGTGCCTTCGCTGCCGCCCCACAAATGGGAAAAGCCAACTGCCTGCTTCATAAAACTCGCTTAGCACACACTCAAACAAAATGAACTGTAAAGTTCGTTAGATGAAAATATTAAAAAAGAATTAAGCTAATGGAGGTAAAATTAAAAGAAATGAGGCAACAAACACATCAACAAGCCCCGTGGAGGAACAACCCAAAATCCCAGTAATTAACCAGAGAGAGAGAGAGAGAGAGAGAGACAGAGATTGTTGAGGAGTGACTCACTGGGGACAGTAATCCAATAGCTTGACTCTGCTGCCGTCTCCCCAAAGGCTTTCTCTCATTTCCCCCGCTCATTTGCCCTGTGTGTGTGTGTGTGTGTTCTATCACCTGCTTGCTCTGATCTCTGTTGTTTTTGGAGAAATTTTAATTCCTTTCCCTCCATCTCTCTCTCTCTCTCTCTCTCTCTCTCTCTCTCAAGCTGCTAATACCGCCGGACACGTGAGATGGAGAATGGTTAAAATATGATAACGAAAGATAGATAATAAAATAAATACGGACAGAACGCTCCCCGAGGATCTGAATGGTGAAACGTATCTCCAATGTCTGTTGATATGAAGTAATTAAGCAAATTACATGAACAAAAGGCTTGAGGGTTTTCGCTAATGGAGTATCTCTCGACCTCTGGGTAAACACAGGAGCGTTTTAGATAGACTTCACCGGCGAGTCAAGGCCACATCAAATGCATGCTAACACACGAGCGAGTAGGGATGGACGCCGAGGCCCGGGAGAAATGTCAAACATGCGGCATGTAAATGTCGATACCTCGCAACAGAAGGGTACAAAACAACCTTTATGAGGCCGAGACGCTTGAACACACCATTACACCGCAGCGGCCCATCAGTTCAGCAGAGATAAACACGGCGGGGGGAAAGTGCCGCTAGCATGCCCAGCTAAGCTAATCAGCACTGCCCACACTGCGGGTGTTCGCTGGCTTCAGTGAAGACATCAAGACAAAGAGTTAGCGAACGTGTGTGCATGTGTTTGTGTGTGTGTATGCAAATCTCTAACAATTCAATATGGTCCAAACTGATCTTGGATGACAGTGGCGGTTTGTCTGAAGTTCAGGTTAATTAGCTGTTGCTTATTTTTAATGAACTTCATGCAGTTGTTTGCTTGTATAATCAAGGCACAGAAGCAGAACCGCAAGCTAAGGTGCCAAAAATAAGCTGACAGAAGCACCGGGTGCCTTCGCTGCCGCCCCACAAATGGGAAAAGCCAACTGCCTGCTTCATAAAACTCGCTTAGCACACACTCAAACAAAATGAACTGTAAAGTTCGTTAGATGAAAATATTAAAAAAGAATTAAGCTAATGGAGGTAAAATTAAAAGAAATGAGGCAACAAACACATCACACCAAAAATGGTCTCACACTGACAGCTAAGATCTCTAATGACGGAATACATTCGGAAAAATTAAATGGCATTCCGTGCTTAAATTTCTTTGAAAAGTAATGACCCGTGAACGATGCACACTCCAGGCAGTTTGTCGAGAAAGGAGGGGCGGAGAGCGCGGTGGAGACGGTAACAAAGAGAAATGTCTTGCGTTCGGGGCTAGGTGACGGCTCGCAGAAGTGCTGAGCGCGGTGGAAAAATGAGAGATAGACGAGCCGAGGAAAAGGGGAACGACAGAACGGTGAGCGAAAGGTGGCCAGGAAGGGTAAGGATACTTTCGAGACCACAAATGTGGATTTTTACACCTTTACATCTCAAAAAATGGACAACACAAACAGGCCAACATCAGTTTGGCTCTAAACATCAAAGGATTTTCTGATGCTCATAACTGATGGGATGCAAGCAGGGAAAAACATGCGATATGCTAATAACGACATGCAACTATCCATATAATCATGTACAGAATAAATAGACTCATCAGCTTTTGAAAGGGAGGTGAACACACTTTAGTATTTTAAAGATGTTACTTTTCAAAGGTCATTCATCCAGTTAGAAGCTAGTCATGGACAGGTTGAGCCATCATCCTCAAAACTAAACACGATTAAAGAAAATATGGCCCAGCTGACATTAAATACTGATTCCCTTAAAGTCTAGATGAAAATGGCTGATCCAAATGAAACCATCGAAAGTCAGGAGACATTTAGAAATTAATAATAAACCACTTTTAGTGCATTATTGCTACTTTGGGGGTAAAATCTGTGTCTTGAAATGGAAAGGATGATGCCAACTCTGAATCAACATACAGAACTGCACAATTTTCCTTCTATTGTGATCATTATAATCAGAACATGTGCTCATTTCTGCCATATGGACATCACCTCTGTTAAGAGATTACTCTTAACTGTATTGTAGAACCATGTGTTTTCTGTAAGCCTGCTTTAAACTGCTTTAATTGAATTGAACTAGTCAAAAAGCACTGATGTAGAAGAAGCCAGACAGTGAGCAGCGGTGCCCAGGATTCGATCATTACACGATGTGTGTTATACGACAGATTTCGGTGGGCAAACTCTAACGAGACCACAGCACTGGGTCGCTTTGCTCCTCTTTTCTCTGGAAAGTGCTTCATTTTAGCCAGATCAGTGAAAAGCACCAAATCCTGGATACTGTGAGTTTTTTGTGCTGACGGCTAATCTGCTCAAGGAGAAATACCAGATGACAATGGAAAAGCACCTTCAGTAATTGGGTCCAACAGGCTTACCGTATTAACCTAAAATGAGCCCTTCCCTTTAAAAGCCGAGAGCCATTATTTCAATCTTCTCTAAAATTCTGCTTTTGAGAGCATTCACTCCCTCTCGCTCTACACTTGAAACAGACTCGGCGCGCGAGACTCCACGTACCTGCTCACACGGAAAAGTCCCGGCGACGACATTGTCATGAAAGCGCGCTCTCCCCGATCCGTCCACTTCAATGACGTCTTGAAGAAGATCCCTTGAAACGAAACGAAACAAATAGAATTCAAGTCTTTTGATTGGACGTGCCATCGCTGCCATACTATGAGCGGATTTTGACTTCACAGTCCTGAAAACTCTTGAACTCACCACTGATGTTTTCTGACTTCACACAGACACTTGGTCTTAAGAGGATGCACGGCTCGCCAACTTTCTTCTAGTAGAAATCCAAAAACATCCAAAAGGCTCGGGAGTCTTCATTAATTGCTTGTGACAGGAGCTGAGAGAGAAGAAACAGAGGAAAGGTTAATGGCAAAAGTTCTTTAGACCTGCTAACGTTATGTCCTAGTGCATAAAATAAAGCCATACTTCATATAGTCTACACAACCGTTTATTAAATCCACATAATCTGCCACTGTTTGTTTTTTAATGGGTCATTCCCAGTATGTACATCGACTTCATGTTTCTATACTATGACTTATTTTATTGGAGAAAACATTAAAATCACCATTTTTGAAGATGTAAATCATATCAGACTCAAGTTTTTGATCAAAATATCCCAATTAAGTTAATTTTTCTACTCTGGTCGGATGTTTATTTTTGTCATGAGAATGAAAAACTGACAATTTAACAATGTTATATCATGCTTGCTCCAGCTCTCTCTTCTGGAGTTTTCCTTTATTTTGTATGTCGTGCTCCATTGAGAGGTTTTCTACTCATTTTTCTGGATTTCTGCCATTTAATACGTTTAAATTCGATGGTTTACAAACTCTAGTGCGTGTCACTTTTTCGGCTGTTTGTGCACAAGAATCATCATTCAAGCGTGCGATACATTATTTTCTGCAATTGTAAATAATTAGATTAAATACATTTGTCACATTATGTTACTCCTTTTTGTGGTGCATGGGAGACCGGGGCTAGTTGTCACATAGGAAAGTTGCACTTACAATATATAAGAATAATGAAGAATTTAATTTTATCCTCCAAAATAAAATTAATTATCACAAGATACAACCACCCATACATGACAAACACTAAGCATCACTATATAATAAAGTTAGAAACACTGTGATTTCATGAGTATTTTTACATAAATAAAGGGTCATGTTGTCACATGGGTTTTAAAAGTTATACATTCATACACGTTTGCATGTTTGTTTTGCGTTTCCTAAATATTTTACTGTTTAAATTCTGCTGGAAAGCCTATAATAGGCTGTTCTATTGTGACAACTTACCCCATTCAGTATGAAAATATGCTGTGCTATTGCAGCTGTCGTGCTGCAGTTTGAAAAGTTGGTTCTGTCAACAACAAAACCTTGCATTCAATAACACATGCATTTAAATTATGTGTACCTTGCATGTAATGCAAGATACTTTAAAATAGGGCTGGGGTTTCACGATGCGATTCGATTTTGATTCACGAGCTCGCAATTCGACTCGATTACGATTCTATTCGATATCGATTAATTTGGATATATATCAGGTACAGTACATGGCAAATTTTCTCAAGGAAAAAGAAATCTCTTAACTAATGCTGTAAAATATACACGAGAGTCAGTTACAATACTATAGATTGAAGGTTACAATGAACTGATTTGTATACAAACACTTAAATTATACACACTCCCTGAAGTTTTTATAAGAATACATTTATAATACTAACTTTACAATTACATAATTTTATTTATATTATAAATATAAACATTAAAATTGTGGCTGTCACTAAAAAACTTGACGGATTTATTCAAACATAAACTAATTATTGCAAAAGAGTTTTTTAGCTGACTAACGAGTTTGCCACCGATTTTTTTTATTATTATTTTTTTTTTTGTGACTACAGATTGAGCGATTACACGAGAAAGGATACGGATTTCGGTAAGTTGTACTCTTTCTTTTAAGCTAGACTAATAGATTCTTGGGATTTAAGAATCGATATCGTTTCATAAAAACGAGAGTCTATTAAAATCGAGAAATCTATATTTTTTACCTATAGCCCTACTTTAAAATGATCTGCCAAATGTATAAATGTAAATGTGATGACTGTGAAACATGGGTCTTAACCCACCATGCTCAGAAAGTAACCAGGCCTCATTGGCAATTTATCTGGAATTTATCATGGTTCTAGTGGGACAAATATTATTCCTTCATTAAAAAGATACTTTCTGACACGGCATCGCGCTCGACTTCCTCTAACGCAGCACTCATTTCCTGTCTGTTTTCCGGCTGTCTCTCCCACCTGACGTCCTGACAAACCCTGATCTGTGTTTTTCTCCCCACATTAGAGCGGTCACACAGTCTGTAAACACGCGCATGTTATTTCCCAGACAGTGATGAGTTAATGAGCTGTTTGTGAGAGTGTGTCAGTGAGCAGCACAGGTAGGGGAAGAGACGGCACTCGTGAAGGTAATCAGCCGTGATTTTAGCACACACACACACACACACACACACACACACAGACAGAGAAACAGCTTCCTGTACGCACAGGTGTCTCTCAGCTCACTTGCTATTGCTTAATTGAGCAAATCTCTTATTTTAGTCCCTCCTGTAGCTCATTAAACACACACACACACACACACACACACACAGAGCGCTGGTTATTACAGACGAGTTACAGCAGCCTGTGATTACTCCACAGATAGTTCCAGAGTTTTTATTCATTACAGAGAGAGTAAACAAAATTCACCAACAGACTTCACAGCGAAAAGTTCCTGTGAGGTAAAAGTGTACTACAGTAGAGTATTACTTCAGTATCGGAGATAATTTCATCATATGTCTACTCATAAAAACAGTAAGACCGAAATATAGCATGATCAGGGGACACGTCTCTCTTAATCAAGCATTAACCAAACAGATGAAAGAGGAAAAACACTCAGATAGTTTTTACAGTCCTTAGAAAGCGGAGACTCACGTGTCTCGATCTGCCTCACCCCTCAGGAAACTGATAACATATTAAATATGCATGATAAAATGAGCCGATCTTATGTATTATATCATTTAAGTTTGGATCGTTTCATCAGAGGCGTCTGTTTCTCACAACTGTGCTACAGGAGAGTTAGACACGCATGAAAATGCAGTGCTTAAACCTGAAAAGCTCCTGGTAGAGCATTGAGAAGAACCGCATGGCAA
>NW_015505826.1:411511-426597 GCF_001515645.1 Sinocyclocheilus grahami
TCCCCGTTGAGATGGGGAGGTGAACGCGCGCGCGTGTGTGTGTGTGTGTGTGTGTGCGTGTGTGTGTGTGTGTGTGTGTGTGTGTGTGTGTGTGTGTGTGTGTGAGTGCGCGCGTGTGTGTGTGTGTGTGTGTGTGAAAGATTGAGAGTGTGTGTGTGTGTGTGTGTGAGAGAGAGTGAGAGTGTGTGTGTGTGTGTTGTTTTCTCAGCACTCACTGACATCCAGACATGAGCAAGTCTTCTATCTCTGTGATGCTCTGATGTTGTTTCTCAGTAAGGAACAAATCCTCTCTCGCTGCGCCCGTCTCCTGAGGGCCATGCGAGTGTGTGTGTAGATCGCGGCCTTCTTCTGTAAGCCTCTGCATTGAAGGTCAAAGTGTGTGTGTGTGTGTGTGTGTGTGTGTTTGAAGGTGTTTCCGAAGTGCTCTGATTGGCTGGGGCCCCGCCTGCTCTCCTAAGGTGAGGAATTAGCCAAGATTATTTATTTTCATTTCCGAGGCTTTTATTCCCCGCGTCCCCCTCCCCTGATTCAGATCCTCATTTTACTCATCATACACATTAGACTTTTTTCTTTCTCTCCCTTTTTTTCCACGTCTCTTCTCCTTCCCTGGAATAATGGATCTCCTGCGCAGGCAGACAGGGCGACCGCTGGGATGACGGTAAACTGCCTTCTTTTTTCTTTGCAATTAATTGGTGTACAGCCATGTGAATATATGATAACAGATTTTTTTCCTCAACCAGGAAAAGGGAGGTTAATTAATGTAAGAGCCGTGTTCATGGAGATGCAGATTTGACTCCACACACACACTTGCCCCCCCCCCTTCCTTGTGCTGCCTTAAGAGCCCTGATTCCCTGCTAATGACCTAGTTCTTTTAATGAGCAGTATTAACCCCCGGCTACAGTCGCCCAGGTCTTAATTGTCAACTGAGGCTGAAACAGGAGACCCCCCATCACCCCCCGTCAGCAGGTACGGAACATTACCACATGTCATCTCAGGCAACCATAAATAAATTTGTCGTCAAGGTAACCGAAGCTGTCTCCCCCCTCATCAGCACCGCTGCTGTCAGCTCAGACTTCACCTCTTCTCCTTTACACGACTCTCTCGGAGTCCTGCGGTTTGTCACCGGACACATCCCCCTCCTCCTCCTCCTCCTCCTCCTCTGTGAGAGTGATGTGTCAGTCGCGGCGTGAAGCTGCTGACAAATAATGCAATAATTATGGCCTGGCGAGCGTGCAAACCTACAAACTCATTAAAACGCATTTAAAATGTGTCCTTTCATTTGCAGGAGTACGATTATATATTCTGCTTTATGTTGCACCCAAGAGGTGTGTTTTCCAAAATCAACTATTATTTACAATAGAATATCATATAAAATGAATTTAACAAGCAGATTTGATCATTAAAGGGCAGCTGTACAGTGAACTGACCTCTGTAGAGGAGTGTTCAGAGTTCAATATAACAAACGCTATTGACATTTAATGTTGATTATCACAGAAAATCATTTTAACACATGCCTCTGTTTGTAAAAACAAATAAAAATAGCATTTACAGCTACAAAAAAAAGGTGTCTACGGGTCAGTGTTCCAGAGGTTTAAATGTGAGGCTTGTATTTTTGCAAAAACTGTTAATTATTGTAGCTGCAATTAAGTGTCTGAACTGTCCGACTACTTTTTATAGGATGAACTTTTGCTTATGTGTTACTGATGCAATGCATGTGGAGTTTGTCATAAACAGTTCCTCTCTGATATTTTTGAAAGGTGAAATAGTAGATATTTAACGTTAAACAAACTAGTTTAGTAAGTGATTTTCTACATTTACATGAATGCATTTGGCAGATGCTTTTCTCCAAAGCATTGCATTCAAGGTATACATGTTATCAGTTCATGCATTCTTTGGGAATCGAACCCACAACCTTGGCATTGATTGCAACAACATGCACTACTGGTACAAGAGGTACAAGAATGTTTTTCATGAGATTTGATCTCACTGGTTAACTCATAATTTCTTGTGGTTTTTACTTTTGAAACAATTTATTTGAATGTTTATTGTCGGGCCCATTCACTTCCATTGTAAGTGCATAACTAACTTTTTTTCCTTCTTTTTTTTAACTGAGAGGACACATCAAAATAATAATAATAATTTTTATTTTTATTGTTGTTTTATTTATTAATTATTATTTTTATTTATTTATTTTTTTGCAAAGATCAATGCCACAAATGCAATAAAACCCAAGATATGCTCAACCTACACTCGTCCATAGACATACAGTACTTTAATTCTCACACACTGCAGATCAGGTTCCTGGATGTATGTAGCTGCTCTCGCGAAGGCAATGTGATGGACAGATCGGAGGAGGAGAGGTGCTGAGGAGGTGTTGCTCTCGGAGAGCAGGAGCAAAGAGGGCAAGAGTTTGACTGATAGTTATTTAGTTCAAACATGACCTGAGAGGAAGTGCTTTCAGCGCGTGGCAGTCTGACAGCAGTAGAGCAGTGAACAGGGCACACGCTGGCCCTCACACACTGACACCACTGCTCATGAATACACACACACGAAAGCTCGGTTTCTAAACTATGAGCTGACAGGCTATAGGCAGCATCATCTTAACTCAAATGGAAACTCATGAGTGCATCATAGAAATAGCATTCTGCTCACAAAAGGGCATTAGAGTTTGGCATTTGCATGTTGCTAAGCTATTGATAACAGCACTCTAATGTCCAAAACATTCTCCACGCAAGTACAAAAATGCAAACATTTTTAGCAATGCAAGATTGATCTATTCATAACGCAATGCAAATACACTGACATGCTTAAATCTAACTACCTGAATAATAACACATCTCAATTCAATGCCACTCATGTTTAGTTTGTGCAACTGTCTGCATGCCTGTAATGCACTGGCCACACATTTGCATTTGCATTTATGGCCAAATAAGCTAATTAAACAGTATTCTAAGGTTCAAAACATACTCGACGCAGGAACGTAAACGCAAATGCTTCTAACGACACAAGCTTGATTGTGTGCTTTCCAAATAAGTCATAATGCAATGCAAGTACAATGCAAGTTAACCTGTTAAAATGGCATATTGATATCTAACCACCTGAATAAAAACAAACAGATTTAATGGCATCAGCACTGATGGAAACTCTATTATTCCCTTGAGAAGTTAAGTTTTTGCAACTCTCAGCTTGCAATGATTGCATTTTAGTCTCTGTATAAAGTAGGTTTCTAGCCAAATAATACACAGCACACCAAAAATTGGGTAAAGTAGTCCATATTTAATTTGATTTAAGTGTTTTCATTGATACTTTTCAATATTAAGTGAAAATGTATTTCACTTCGTCCACCACCTTGCATGGATTTTTCACCAAGCTGGTCGCAATGCATTCTAAGATTGGCTTCTGAGCAAAGAATACATTTGAACAATATACTTGATTTAACTTGATCAAACAAACACACACTCAAATGCACAAACGTTTGGTCTCTTAGTCTGAGGTTTGATCAGGGACTGCTGATGCTGAACACCGAACATCCAGGTTTGTAACAGCTCTATGATTTCATTAAAGTGTTTAAATGACCTCTCTGCCAAACCAGCAGCAGCACACAGAACCACAGAAATCAGGTTCATTAGAGAAGAGTATTTGAGAGGAGTTTCTGCAGTTGTTTGAGAGCAGAATAGATTGTTTCTTCGCGGCGGCTGCAGCTTGTTGGTTTGCATCCTCTCCTGTGAGGCTCCGAATGAGGGTTTATCTCCCACTCAAATAGCACTTCCAGAGACTTCACGGTACATTTACACAGATTCGCCACCTCAGGAACCACTAGCATGCTCGCGACCGCCCCGGGATCCTCTAAATGTTCCTCTGACATCTCAAAGGGAAAAGTTTCTAGCGATGAAATACTGTCGGAAGACCTTCATCATCAGGGTCATCATGGTGTCTGTGTGTTAGATTGCCGTCGTTACAAACTCCGCCGTCTGATGCCTCCTGAATCACAATGGCTTTGATGTCCCTTCGTGACGCGTTTCCCTCCCTCTCCGCTTCTTCGTCTTGTCTTTTCGCCCGAGGGTCTCACCGACGCTCCGGCATTCCTGTTTATTCTGGGTAATCTTGCTCTCATCTCCGTGTGGCTTTGACAGATGGTTACGGGCACACAATAGCATTAAGATTTAGTTTTTTCTGCTGCGTGCTACACAACAAACAGCCATCAGAGCAGCCATGTGTGTCGCAGGGCAGCGAGTGTCTATTTAAAAGCACACACACACACACGCACACTCACTCACACACACACACGTATATTACGGCCCTTTATACACCCCCTGTGTAAGGTAAACTACATTAACCTTGCTTGCTGTTATTAAAATGATAGATTTGCCAGGTTTACCTTTTTCTTCTCCGTGCCGCTCTCTCAGACACACACATGCACGTGGTGTTTAATATCCGGGCGTTTGGTGGCACTGGTGTCATTTTTAAAGCGGGCGTCGTGTGTCAGCGTAGCGCTCAGAAATGATGCATAGAGGTAAATAAGGAGGGTGAAATTAGCCCTCCTGTCACCGCGCTACCTTTCACCCGCGGGCCGGAGGAAATTGACTGCACGCTAGATTTTCAAAATTAGCCCTTAATGTTGGCCTGACAAACGGGGGCTTCATAATGCTTTCCCGTGTCATCCACAAAGAATCCATCATCACCTTTCCCCCTCGCCCCTCTCTCCCCGCGCTCTCCGTAATTCGGTAATAAGGTGAGAGAGAGAGCGAGAGAGGTACAATGCCACATCATTTATATGCAGCCATCACGCAGGTATTTTCCCATAAGGGATTTGCATTATAATATCGGCTGCCATTTTTATGGGCGGAAATTGGCCAATGAACAGCAGGATGTCACAGTGGGGATGTTTTCGGTGGCACGGTGCTAAATGCGTCTGCTACTACATAAAAATCTCAACCCCTGAAAAATTGTTTGCTGAGCCAGATGATAACCCCTAATGGCACTCGCATAAATCAATCAAGATTTAATATTCTAATGTTCCCTCATTTGAATATTCCCTTTTTATGGATACCTGGAATGCCCATATATCTGATCCCACAGCTTACGCACTTATTCCGAGGTTAAGTATTTTATAACACAATTTGGCCTAAATTTGAAAAATAAAAGAATGCTACTTTGTATCAGCTCGTGACTTAAATAAATGGAATTCCTTTGATTTTTCTGTCGAAAAGGAGCTTCTGTCCCACATCTATTTCAAAACAACTCACCTATTGATCTCTGACCGTTCTGCTCATAACCCGATCTGAAAATTATCTTAATGTTTTCCATAAAAACACACAAACGGATCCCAGAGCAGAGTTTAGAGTTTCAGGTAGAACAAAAATGGTTCATCTACCATAAAAAGCTAAAAGGACAAATAGAGGCAAGCTAACAATACAGCGCAAATAACATGCATCACTGTGTTAAAAATAAGTGCTTTAATACAAATAATTCTACAGTTCTGCATTTAAACCTTCCAGGATGTCTTGCTCCTCAGGCGTCCATTGTAAGTGCATTACTTTGATTACTTTTATAAACTGATGTATGAATTGAAATAATTAATCGACAGCACGCTGTAGATGTTGCACTTAGAAGATGTTTGGAACCTGGAAAGTAAGTTTAGCAAATAACATTTTCATTCAGAGCCAACTATGATCTGATGACTGAAAGCCTGAAACCAAAGCACTGAGACTTACAAGGACTTTCTCTCCAAAGAAGCAGGAAACTCAAGAACCTCAGAAGAGGTTATTTTCTGAACCCAAGAATCACTGAAGTACCTTTATTTTTAAGAGTGAACGGAAAGCTCACACACACTCTCTCTCTCTCTCACTCTCAAACACACACACACACACACACACACACACACACACACACACACACTCTCTCTCTCTCACTCTCACACACTCATACACACACTCATCCCATAAGATGATGGTCTCCGAGCCGTTTATGTGTCATTAGTGTCAGAGTTTGATCCAAAGCTCCTCAGTGCTGACCGCAAACACGGAGCTGAGAGTTCAATCACAATCCAGGCTCAGAAACAGACCCTGAACAACACCCGCCACACATGACTTAAACTGAGTGTATATAAAAGTCCTGAAACACACTATAAATGTCTCCTGTGAGATGTTAACCCTCAGGTCTGTATGATTCACAGTTGTTCAGCTGTTCAGTCTTTCACTCTCGTCACATCCAACACTGCAAACACATAACACAGCACTTCTTCTGCCTTTAGATGCAGCCTAACATACTAAATGCACATGTTGGTTACACCACTCCACAAAAGTCATCTAAAAGCAGAACGGGCATACAATTACAGCGATGGTAATCAAGAAATGATAAGAAAGCAAAAAAAAATACCATGAGAGTAGTTTGCAGATTATCTGTGATTGGCACTGCAAAACATTATTTTTTTTTCTTAACTTCCAGTTCAAATATCCAAACATTCTTAAATCAAGACACGTTTTTCACAAGTTTTGTGAAAACTGAATCAAAGTGAGTTTATTCTTAAAATAAGAACAATATCTGCCAATGGGGTCAGAAAAATAAACTTAATTCAAAGGGAAAACTATATTTTTCTGACCCCAATGGCTGAACATTTTTCTTGTTTTAAGCATAAACTCACTTAATTTTGATACATAACAATACTGAATATCTCCTGTCATTTTGCTTCTTCAGTAAATGTGTTTTTATTTACTGAAAACTCTGCTTTTGTAGATCCACAGACAACAGAAAGTCATTCAGGTTTGGATCGTGAGTAAATAATGACAGAATCTGAGCTTGTGGACGGATGAGAGGCGTAAGAGTGATATTTGATTATTTTCCCCGGAAGCGTCTGGGGTTCACGTGGATGTGGAGTTCCTCGAGCAGATCAGTGCTCGTGTTCGAGCCGCAGATGAAATATGATTTGTGCTCGGCGCGTCCCTCTGAGGCTGTTATCACGGCACATAGGTGGTCTTCAGAGCCGTCTGTCAGATTTATTGATACCCCTCGCTGCGGGACTTTGTCTTCTTGGAGAATGTCAGGCGTGTAATAACACACAAAACTAGAAAAAAACAAAGTGCTTGTGCTGACAAAGCATTTCTTCTGTGGAGACGAGCTGTGGTTTGATCAGACAGGTGCAACCTCGGCCTTTTATTCCAGCGCCTCAGGCTCGACCACTGTATTCAGCTTAAATAATCCAATTACAATGAGTCATGGTCAATAATTATAAAAGAGCGGCCGCGGCAGTCGAGGTAATAGCATGTGCGAGAGCAGCAGAAGGTAATGTAAAGGTAAAACTAATTGTGTCTGATAAGGTTGCGGTTAAACAGCAGTTCGGGACAGAGAGACTCCCATTAAAACAATTACCGCCGTTAAACCGTGAAGTTCACCCAACAAACTGCTCCTCCTGAAACTGTGGTCTCTAGATCAGACTTCAGCCTCTTCAGGCCTGATATTCACAATTTGAAAAGGTTCATGTCAACATTTTTCTTTATTTTTGGAGAACCTTGATGTACTTTAACGTCCTGTAAGTTCTGACCACCCATATTTACACACTTTAGAGGAAGCTTACTGGTTATTGAATGTACAGCTGTATCTCATTTCACATGTAAAGAGACACGTTTACATATGAAGACTTACAGCTGCAACAGAAAATAAATAATCAATAAAAATAATAATATATAATAATGTATATTTGATTTTATATGTAATATTTAAATATACATATGTATATTAAATATTAGATATTAAATCGATTTAAACATATTTATATAAAAATTTATGTATATTAAACATTAAAATGTAAAATGAATATGTACATTAAATATTATATTCTAAATATTAATATTTAAAATCATATTTATATTAAATGTATTGTTTTAATATATATGTTGAACAGTATATATTAAATAGATTTATTTAAATATATTTATATTAGAATTATTGTATATTAAATATAATAATTAAATTTAACTATGCATTTTAAATAGTATAAATTAAATATTTACATTACAATTCATTTATATTAAATGTAATATTTTAATATAAATATGTATATTACATATTTATATTTAATAATAATACATATACATTATTATTTATTATTATTATTATTATTAATTAATAATAATAATTTTATATTAAATGTTTATTTAAAGCTACTTCTATTAAAACACATTTTATATTACATGTACTATTTTAATATAAATATGTGTATTAAATATTAAATGTTTATTTAGATGTATTTATACTAAAAATAATTCCAAGGGTCACAAAGAGGGTGTAAAATGAATAATACTAATAAAAAGGATAATTTGGTCCATTTAAAAATGTTCCCATTCTCCGTCTTTGGGGAACCTTGACACTATATATAACACTATATATAACACTATATAAGTGCAGTATTATCTGCACTGCTTCCAGAAATAGCAAAGTTTAATAACTTCAAGCGGAGTCATTTATCTGATCGATAAAAAGTGAATTATCCATAAAAATGATTGCTGGGATGCTGGTCGCTGCTGTAGCTGATGCGCAGACGAACCTGTCGTTTAATTAGCAGAATCGGGTTCTAACGCGTGTCTCCTTCAGTCTCTGACCTTATTTGTTTGCGTGGAGGTAATTGCATTATGGCACATGATTCCCTGAGCTCCCGGTGTTAACGCGAGGCGCTGGCAGGAGACGAGCGGAGGATTTGGCACCGGACCCCTGAACGGAGAAGCCGCGGGAACAATACTCTCTTTCATGTTGACAAATTCCATTAGTGAGCAAAAGGTTGTGCTTATGGAGCGTTTTATTTATGATAATAGCTCAGCATAAAGTGGAGAAATATCCATCAATGCAGACACACAATGGCCTCGCTGTCTGTGTCTCTGCTGTCAGATAAGTGTGCGTGTCGCTCAGGTTTCAGGTTAATCGCTAGAGGAAGGGTGAGTCTGGAGAAGATGTTTCACACTCTCATCTCCGATCCTTTGCTCTGACGTTCAGCAGGAGACGCAGTCATGCAAGAAACAGGGGAACAAATCTCCAGCCAAAACACTTTCCTTCCTCACCGTGTGTTCTTCAGCTGCACTATAATACACATATATACACTCCTTAATGATATGAAATTAAAAATCTATAATTATTAAATCAACTTCATATTGTTACTGCTTTGGAAACAAATGGGAGACGGATTTCTTAGAGGAAACGAGTAGTTTTGCAAAAACCTGAAAGCTAATTTTTCGAAATATCAACCTCAAATTTGGAACACAACTTGTTTAGATTTTCTCGCAGTTTTAGAGCATGTTTTGGAAAAATGCATATTTCACGTAACATTTGGAAATAGCATTTCTGTGCATTTTGTATGACAGTAAACTTAAACTTCTATAACATTCAGTGACAACCACAACATTTCTCATTTTAAAAATAATAATAAATAATAAAAATAAAATAAAAACTAGGCATAAAAATGTTAATAAAAATATATTTTTAATAATCATCATTGACTGAATGCATAAATGAATGAATGAATGAATATTTTACAATAAGGTCTCATTAGTTAACGTTTGTTAATGTATTAGTTAACATTAACTACCAATACATTTGTTACAGTATTTATTATTATTTGCACCTGTTCACTGTCAGTTCAAGTCCGTTAAATAATATTAACAGATACAACTTAAAAAAATTAGTATAATGTATTAATAAATGCTGAAATCAACATGAACTGAGATTAATAAACGCTTGTAATGCTTGTAAGTTATTTTTTTTCATTATTAGTTAATGTTAACTAATGTTAACAAATGAAACCTTATAGCACAGTGTTACCAAAAACCTGTTGTTACTATAACGATGTTACTAAAATACATAAGCAACCTGTAAGGATTTATAATCCTTTATAGCTTTATAGTTGCTGTCGCAGAGTTATTAAAGACAGAACTATCATCTCGTTTCACTGCATCTCTTCGGATGGGTTTGAGCGCAGGGGTTTTAATGAGACAGAAATGTTCATGCAGAGAAGCACAACAGACAGCCTCGGCGGCTTTGGTCAATTAGACAGAAGAGAGAGATTGAGAAGAAGCGAATGGAAACCACGCGCTGACGGTTCGGCGGAGAGCTTGCTCTGTGTGTAACTTCACATCAGTGTGGCTCTTTATTTCCAGAGACGCACAGGTTGGACCGATTAGGACAGCTTAGTAATTCAAGAAGATGCAATTTAAAGAAGCCAGAGAGAAATATAAAACACACAAGTTTTTTTATGGACTTCAGTCTGAAAGCCCCATCATCAGAAGCACTACGAGACAGATCTGTAGATAGATGGACTCAGTAGATCGACGTTAGCAAGCGTTAACATGATGGATTTGGTTGCTCGGTGAACACAAGGTGACATCTCTTCAGAAACTCGATCCTATCGCCTCAATGTGTTTTATGAGGAAAATGTTTCCAAATGTCTTTCCAAAAACGTCCCCGACCGCACCAAAGAAACGCCACAGTAATATTGTATTTCGTCCACATTCTCCCGCGTGATTGTCTGACTTTAGTGTAATTGCGTCAGAACATTGATTCTTGGCTTTGCTCTGACACACGAGAAGGCTTCAGATCGCCGGACACTAGGGTCTCTCGCACGCTTTGAAGGTGAGAAACTTTGGCTGCAGGTAACAGTGTTTCAGAACGAGCTCAGAGCCGTGAAGAGCAGACCGTAAGTGCTCCTAGCTTCTGGGAAAGGACAAATGATTGCTTAAATGTTTCTATTGTGCATGATTATTCAGTACAAAAAAACTGTGCTTCATAAGTTTCCACTAAACTTTTTCTTTTTTTAATATATATTTTCTTCTTCTGAAAAAAAAGAAGTGTTGAATGAACTCAAGTCCTATATCTGTTCTTGCTGTGCATCCTGTTTCAGTCAGAATTAAAATGGCATTTAATGTTGTCGAAACGATGTTCTTACACTGTAAAACATGTAGACCTCTCTAACACAAAATTTTGTAGTGACATTTTATTGCATTGCAATTTTTTTGGCCTGTGAATTGAATTTGATAAATTATGGCATTTATATGAATAATATGAACAATATGAACTTGCCATTTAACACCATATATATACAGTGGTGTGAAAAAGAGTGTAATACTGCTTTAAATTGTTGTTCGCCGCCCCTCCCAATTAAAAAGTTTTCTGTTTAATTTATTTGCAATTTTGTTTTTGTTTTTCTGAGCAAAAAATAAACATCATACATTTTTCCCTGATTTATGGAGGAGAGCCACTAAAATATCATTCAGTGTAACAATCTCGTCAGGCATATTTACAACAAAAAAATCAATTCATGACATATTAAAAGACTAATTACTTTCACCCCAAATATTAATTAGTTGTAATTTTACTTTTTTATATATATGCCACTATCCTAGGTTTTGTCCATTTGTCAGTAATATTTTTTACTCATTTAAAACACAATAAAATTTAATATGCTCCTTTATTCTTTTATATATTTCAATATGTACAATAATGAATAAGCATGTTGTTTGAATTTGCACTGAATGACAATGTAACATTATTTCAACCAAATTTTGACATTTTATCCTCCAAAAACTTATTTGAAACCTTAAAAGTAGACCCTTTACTTACATTTAATGTGCTCTCTATGGACATAACATTACTTTTGTAAATTTCTTTTGATGCGGACATCTTAACATCTTTGTTAGGAACATCTTTGACCCCCACACACACAGACTATATACTGTATATATATATATATATATATATAAAATAAACATCTGCTGTAATTTAAAAAAAAGTACATAAATGCCCATGTGTCCCACTTAATGGACAATTAATTTGCTCGAGTAGCGTGTCTTTGTCTGTACTTCACAACAGTGAAGGTTGTTACTAAAGGTACCTTTCCATCTTTAGGTCAAATTAATTCACGCATGCATCCTTTGTGGAGAAAACCATTCAAGAATGCAATGCAACAACCACAGTGAAATCTGTCCTAGAAAGAGAATTAATTCAATACTGAAAACAGTCTAAGAAGGGTTATATCAATTAAAAATACACCATACTTACCTAATATCTGTGCTGTGTATTTGTTTGCTTTACATGATGTTAGCCAAGCATAGCTAGTGTTTGCACTTCACATTTATTAATTTAACAGATGTTTTTATCCAGTGGACTTTTGGACATTTACATATGTTGAACTTTAACGAGCACACTAACACATGGATGAGCTCAACGCTATATATACACCATCCATGAACCAAAAAACCCAAAGCTCACATTCTGATTTCAGAGCTTCTTTTACAGTCGAAGGCTTCTCAAGGTAAAGCGGCAAGGACAGCGCGGCTGTTTACTCCTCAGTGCTTTACTGCACTTATAAACACATTTGCATAATTTGGTTACTTGCGCACTAAATCAAAATTCTGTTCTTTACACTTAGAGCCCGGCCTCTTAATTTGCAATCAGGAAATGCTACAACAGACTTTTGTGGAGTACGGCAAATCAACAGAACGACAAATGAGAGCTGAAAAATGAGATTGATTTTAATAGCCCGGCGCTCCTCCCTCTCGCCCCCACCCAGTCACTTTAGCGGCATAATCTAGTAAAGATTAAAAATAACTATCATAAAACAGGCATTCCTTGAAAGTAATCCACCTCCACGCAAGAGGACGGGCCCCGCGCCTCTCCTGCTCGCTCTGTCAGCCTGTATTTTAAACAGTTCTAATCATATACCTTTGTGGACACTTAATTAAAATTACAAAACCAATTTTAATCTGTAGTCCAATTAATATGCAAATATATGCAAATGTAGCGAAACAAGGTGGTGATTAAGTTAAGAACACTCTCCTTTAAGAGTGAAAACAAACCCTCTTTTTTTCTCCTTCTCTCTGATGGATTGTAATGTTTACTGGACTCATGCTGAGCTGCAGAAAATAGCCTTTCCAGAATCATCTTTGCAAAACACAGCGTCTGTTAGCTTTCCGTACGTGGCCACGTCATTTATACTCACCGCAGTCTTTCAGCTAAAGGTCGTGACAAAGTGAGACGACCGTACGGCGCTTTTTAACATGCAAGAGCCCCTTTCGCAGCTTTAGGTGAGCGCTGACAAAAGGATGGCCGTGTTTCTAATTAGGCCTTGGAGATAGTCGTTCAAAGTCATCTCTGGAGGGGTCCGTTCAGACCAGGTAATGACTAGAGCTCATCATCAAACAGGTTTTGTTGAGAAAGTGGCTGGCAAAGGCCAGAAAAGCAAACTTTTCTTTTGCTCTTCCCAATTATTTCATTCCAGAAGGTTAAAATGACACTTTCCACAAACAGTTCGGCTGAGTTTCCACAGACTCATCACAACACGCCACCTTAAAAAAAAGACGTCTATAAGTTGAGCTTAATTAGAGAGGTTTCTGACGAAACGGCCAAAACGATGGGAACGACAGCAGACGTGTCCGCAATTTACATCTCGGCCGAGTCACGCGGGGCTGAGGCGTCTGTCCGACTCTAATTAGTTGTGTTTGAGGAGAAAACGTTCGTTTTCCAACCCAAACACAGAACACATGCATCACACTACTAATGAGAAGCCAAAACTGCTTCATGGACGCTATATGCTAGATAGCAAAATAACTACACAAATCTGCAGGTGCAAATTTCTACACTGTAAAAATAAATAAATAAATAACTACATATTTACCAGTTTTTCAGGCCTTTTGAGTAACAAACACTAATAAATGTGAATTACTTGAAACTACACACAAATCTATGTTAGGCTGACAGAAATCCCCCAAATGTTGTATAAAACTAATCAAAACACATTCATCTGAACACAGATTTTAAACTGCATGTATTTCAGAATGAGTAAATTATGCGGTTACTGTTAAAGGATTATTGTTTCTCTTTGTGCTGACTTTTGTTTACATTTGTGTTGTTGTTTCGTCATTATTGTTAGTTATGTGTTGTGTCGTGATGTTAAGAGCTCATCATTTTACATTTTTTTTTATAAATGATTTGTTGTGTTACTAACTAAAAAAAAAATAGCTGAACAAGAAATATTTAGTTGATGATGAATTGATTGGCTGAATGAGGCATTTTGCATTTAGTGAAGGAACAAAATCAAATTGCCAAAGCAAAGTAGTATTAAGACCACTTTATTATTAATATTTTTTTTAGATGTACTGTAAATCAGTGGTGAGTTGCAGGTAAAAACAATGCTAAATGCAAATAGTAAGATTCAACTAAACATACAATTGTGCAGTATTATGGGAGATATTTCCATATGCTTGTTGTTGACGCCAGTTAAACTCCACATTATTTGGATGTGAGTTCATCTGTCACTTGGAAGAACTCAGTCAAACTAGGCAGATGTGAACATGGACAGTTTTGTGACCCCCTTATCCTCAAAAACCATCAACAAATCTACACAAGGTCCAAGACGAGATTATTTATACGAGTTCGCTATAGCAGTAAGGTTGAGTTTTTAATTATTGGCTGTTGGCACCAACACAAACTATCAAAATCTAATTTTGAACAATACATAATAGTGTTTTGGGGGGCACCAACCAGAGACGCTGCTGTTAAACATGTCATGCATGTTTGTGTCGCCTCATAATGGCTATCACAGAGTCAACCCTAAATCTCAGAGCCACAGACACTTATGTGATGCTCGTTGGGAGTTTGAGTGATTTCTGTGACACATGCCCTGCAAGAAAGACAAATCACAATGTGATCTCAGAATATCTCTATTGTTTCTTCAAAACAGCAATGAAAAAAACCCCCAGTAAACTCACGTGTACAAGAGATCTCAAGAATGTCCCAAACTGTGCTCAGATTTGCCAAAATACCAAAATCTGTCATCAAATGTAAAATATGAACTCAAACATTTCTCAACAAATGATCTGGGCTGCTCTCCACATTGGTTTCATAGCTTTACACTGCACTGGATGATGACTAGTGAAACTTTTGGGACTGTTTTTATTTCTCCTGAAGAATTTTAGGAGACACATCTGAGACAAAGTTCAATGAAAAATGATTGAGAACTCAGTTAAGTCTCCTGAGTTATGAAAGAACAACCTCAATAAAATTGTCATCTGGTCAGAAACACACACAAGCATTCAGCAGAAACCAGC
>NW_015505826.1:426618-438431 GCF_001515645.1 Sinocyclocheilus grahami
CTCTCTCTAACATTCTCTCTCTCTCTCACACACACAAACATTCTCTCTCTCACACACACTCTCTCTCTCTCACACACACACACACACTCACACACTCACACACACATACTCACACATTCTCTCACTCACACACACACACACACACACACACACTCTCTCTCTCTCTCTCACACACACTCTCTCTCTCTCACACACACACACACACTCACACACTCACACACACATACTCACACATTCTCTCACTCACACACACACACACACACACACACACTCTCTCTCTCTCTCTCACACACACTCTCTCTCTCTCACACACACACACACACTCACACACTCACACACACATACTCACACATTCTCTCACTCACACACACACACACACACACACACACTCTCTCTCTCTCTCTCACACACACTCTCTCTCTCTCACACACACACACACACTCACACACTCACACACACATACTCACACATTCTCTCACTCACACACACACACACACACACACACACACATTCTCTCTCTCACACACACACACACACACACATGCACACATTCTCTCTCTCTCTCACACACACACACACACACTCACACATTCTCTCTCTCTCTCACACACACACACACACACTCACACTCGCAGTGGTGAGAGGATGGAGCTTTTCAAACATATCAAAAGATGGATGGATGTGTGCGGAAGCGTAAGCGCTCTGCGAGACGAGACACGTGCAGAAAGGTATTACTGATGGTGCTGTCGACTCGCTCCACCGAGACTTTCACTCAATAGTCATTTGAAAATTAAATCAGTAGGTTTGACTGAGTCATAAAACGGATCGTTCGCAGCAGAGCGAGGCACTTAGGACGAATGCCACCAAATATCCCATTTATTAATCAACAGCAATTCCACTGATGACTTTATCTCTGATTGGATTAAAGATAAATTTCAAAGTCAAAAATCATTTGATCTAATTCTCTTTATTGCTAATAATCTGACATCGTCCCCGAGCGGCAACCAATCAAAACACTCATTGATTCCAGCCGACTGAGCTTCATACGCAGACGCACTGAAGCCACTGTGTTCAGACTTTAACAGATCTTTACTCTGTGACCCCGATGTCAGAGATCAAAACCCTGAGATGTTTTAGACTTGGAGTCAAGGTTTAACACGCCCCTGTTAGCACATGCTGCTATAATAAAAATATCTGAACTTAAGCATGTTTTTATACATCACAAACAACTCTAAACACCTTGTCAAATAAATAAAGAATCATAAAGTATATTTCACTGATGCATATAATAAACATGAATTGCATGACATACTGCTATTTTAGGGCCATGATCAAAAAAATTTTTTCGTCCAAATGTCCCTTTTAAGAAGATCAGATGTGCTAAAACATTAGTCACATTTAAATCTAGACTCAAAACTCATCTGTTTAGCTGTGCATTTACTGAATGAGCACCGTGCGTTGTTCGAACTGATTGCACTCTATTTTATGTATTGCACTGTATTTTATGTATTGCACTGTATTTTATGCGACCCGAAATGATTGCACTGTATTTTATGCAACCCAAAATGATTGCACTGTATTTTATGCATAATCAGTTTCTATTTTTAACTGTTTTAAATTCATTTTAAATCAATTTTGAAATCATTTTCAAAGTTTTCAAATTTTTTAGTTGTGATTATTTTTTATGATTATTTTACTTTCTTTAATGTAAAGCACTTTGAAATACCATTGTGCATGAAATGTGCTATATAAATAAACTTGCCTTGCCTTGGCAGTCATATTTTGAGCATGCAAGACCAACTCCTGTCATTTTTATATAACATATTTAGATTAAAAATAAGCAACAAAATATGACATGGACTGTCCCAAAAATTTTATTTTTTTAAGCTCAAATATCGTTTAAAAAAAATTCTCCAGAATGTCACTTAATACACTGAAAAACATTTGGTATAGAAACAATTTTCTCTCAGAAATTGCTAGCAAATTTCACAAGTAATCACAAAGAAACGGCAAGTAATTGAACATGAAATCTTGAAGTAGAATTATAATCCTTCTTTTTTTTTATTATTTTAAATGTTTGATTTTATTATTTTATGTTATGTTATTTTTTGCAGTGGACCATTGAAAGGCTGTTACTTTAAAATATTTCTTGTTTTTTACAAACTAAAGGATGATTTGAGATGATTTCCTCATGTAATCGACAGCATGTCTCCGATCGTGCTCATGTGGGACTCTAGAGAGAAAAAGCACAGTATGATAAAATATGCATAACATGTTAAATTTTTCACTGTGTACATAGGTTTGGTGCATGAGCACCGATGTTTACAGCCGTAATATCACTGCAGCCACGAGTCAATAAACACTCACAATAACCTTCAACTCTCTCCTCTTCATCACTCACACATCAAAGCCCCAGATTCACACGCTCTCATTTCTTCCTTTCTTTTGTGTCTATAATTTAGACTTCATTTGCTCTTCTTTTTTTCTTTCTAATAAAACAGCCATTTCCTTCAAATGTTACAAGAAGTTTATTTTATTGTGTTGCTGTTGCTGTTGTTGTTTTCATCATAAGAGAGTTTCCTTTTAAATTTAAGTGTAGCATGTCAAGGGACAAATATGTTTGCGACTACGAGCATCATATCACGCAAATACACTTCTCTCTGCTCAAAGTCCTCGTGTTAATGAAAATATCGGCACCACCACAGCTCGCATACATATATATTCACAAAGAAGCTCAGAGTGGAGAAAAAAAAATGTTTGTGCCATTTCTTGAAATAATCTGGAATGTTAAAGCATTTTTAGCAAGTAATAACAAAGAGTCGGGTGTATTATTAATGTATTCGCTTGCTCTGATGCTGATTTCTGTTCATTCGATGTAGGCCTCTATCTGAAATTAGACCAGCACCAAACGAAATCAAGCAACAACAACAAAAAAAGGTTTGTTATTAAAGAAATATCCAAGAATGATCATTCTTAAGTAGGAAGGGCGAAACTAAGACTGTTCACACTGGTCTTTTGGTAGTAATTTTCACCGTCAAGCGCCAGAAAGGATAAAACAACACCATAAAAGTGGTCCAAACTTTTACATTATATTTCAAGACTTCTGAAAACATGATGGTTCTGTGTGAGAAACACAATGAGACTGAAGTAGCTGATCACTGAAAATATCAAAATCTGTCAAATCTCATTACATTAATCTCATTTACAAACACAATTACGTTCTGCGGTCCATAGAGCTTAAAGTCAAATGTATTTGCTTAAGCCTTGAGCTTTGGTGCTCCCGGTCAGCAATGACCAGCCTTTTAAATGGCTTGTAAAGCTCTTATTATGCTGTAATATCATGAAATACTGGATCCAGCTTGTTTTCTTCCAATTAGCACAGGTTTTGCATTTAATTTGGACCCAACAGATCGTAGACCTAGATTATGCACCTCAGTTTTTGAGTGAAAGAAGTTCACCTCAAAAAACAGGTGCGTTCGCTCAGATCAATGAGGCCTGTGATCAATCGGGTCCAAAAAGAAATACAAAACCTGTGCTAATTGAAAGAAAACAAGGTGATAAAAAAACTGGATGCAAGATTTGGCTATAACAGTGGTCATTTTTGACCATTAAAACACAGCCGCAAATGTAACAAGGGAAGCTGTGTGAGCTGTAAGATTTTTATTCCAATGTGATAACATTAGTATTTTCAGGAAAAAATAAAAATATCATCTACGGGTCAAAATGACCAGAACACGACATGAGGGTTAATATATGCTCTCGCTCTTATTGTGCACAATTTAACAGTATTCAAAATAAAAAAGCAATCTCCCATCCGTCTTATTTTTCAGCTCCTCCCTTCAAAGCGAAACAGACGGATAATTATCTCTAAGTTATCTATTCCTTTAACACCTCCCCTTCCAACAACATTAAACAAAGCAAAGAAACTTCAAGTGAATCTGAAAGCTCTCTGTTTAAGAATAGATATCGTGTTTCTCTTTCTCTAATGACCAGAACACGACATGAGGGGTTAATATATGCTCTCGCTCTTATTGTGCACAATTTAACAGTATTCAAAATAAAAAAGCAATCTCCCATCCGTCTTATTTTTCAGCTCTTCCATTCAAAGCGAAACAGACGGATAATTATCTCTAAGTTATCTATTCCTTTAACACCTCCCCTTCCAACAACATTAAACAAAGCAAAGAAACTTCAAGTGAATCTGAAAGCTCTCTGTTTAAGAATAGATATCGTGTTTCTCTTTCTCTCCCTCCGTCTCTGTGCCTTAAATTATTCCTCCCTTTAATAGCATCAAATGCGTGACAGCACCTTTGTGTACCTTCACGCCGGCTGTACTGTGGGAATGAACCGGGCTTCCGCCGCATCCCGAGCTCTGATTGGTTCAAAGTGTCAGCTGTGCTTGATGTGATGCATGCTTTCTTCCAGCTCTCGCTCGCTTCCGTCTGTGTGCTTCTATCCTATCAGCGGCGGCTCTCTCTCCGTGGCTCCCGTGGAGAGCTGATTTGCGGGGAATCGGCCCTCTGTTCTCCAGGCCTTCAGTGAAAGCGTCTCTTCTTTTCACTCTTGAGGGTTTCCGTATGCCTCTCTCGGTACCAAAGGAACAATCCTTTGACTTCTTCAGTCTGTAGTTGTCCATGATCAAAGCTTCCGCAAGTCTGTCCTGACAATCCGATGTGTGCTGGTCACAACCCTCTGCTTACGTACCTTTGAATCGATCACACTGTGAGGACATGGCCTGCTTTCCTGGTCTGTGACTTCTGCGTCAGATGTACTGATGTATCACTGCATTACACTCTATACAATACAGTATATTGTATTACAGTGTATGCACCTGCCAATGGCATTTGCTAACCATCATATGTGACCCTGGAGCACAAAACCAGTAATAAGTGTCAATTTTTCAAAATTGAGATTTGTACATCATCTGAAAGCTGAATAAATAAGCTTTCCACTGCTGTATATGGTTTGTTAGGATAGGACAATATTTGGCTGAGATACAACTATTTGAAAATCTGGAATCTGAGGGTGCAAAAAAATCTAAATATTGAGAAAATCATCTTTAAAGTTGTCCAAATGAAGTTCTTAGCAATGCATATTACTAATCAAACATTAAGTTTTGATATATTTACGGTAGGAAATTTACAAAATATCTTCATGGAACATGATCTTTATTTAATATCCTAATGATTTTTGGCATAAAAGAAAAATTTATAATTTTGACCCATACAATGTATTGTTGGCTATTGCTACAAATATCCCCCAGCGACTTAACACTGCTTTTGTGCTGCAGGGTCACATATACTGTACATACCTTTCAAAAGTTTGGAATAATTAAGATGTTTTAATGTTTTTGAGTTTTGAGATGTTGTAAAGTCTCTTCTGCTCACCAGGGCTGCATTTATATGATTAAAAATACAGTAAAAACAGTAAAATTCAAAAATATTACTGCAATTTAAACTAGCTTTTTTCTATGTGAATCTCTGTTAAACTGTAATGTATTTCTGTGATGCGCAGCTGTATTTTCAGCATCATTACTCCAGTCTTCAGTGTCACATGATCTTCAGAAATCAGTATAATATGCTGATTTGCTGCTCAAGAAACATTTCTGATTATTATCAATGTTGAAAACAGTCGTGCTGCTGAATAGCCAAGTAGCACTCGCACACGAAGAGTTATCAATAAACATAAATAAACAGAGAATGATCAAATGTCAGGTAACAGTCGATTTTTAATTAAATTGAACTGCTTTTATTGATCCTGAATATTTATAATCAACATTTCTATTTTTTTTTCATTACTTATTTTCTCTTTCCACAAAATATGCATGATATGCAATGATCCCTTAAAATACCACCTACATAGGAAGCACACTAGGTTTTGGAACAGGTTCTGTGTCGCTCATAGCCTCATATATAAGATGAATTCATCTCCACATCTCAGTAAAACTGCACCTGCTTCAATAACATGAAGATGCATCGTGATTGTTCATTATATTTTCACTTTGCAACAGCGAGGGTCCAACTATCATGCTTATATTGTGAATAGTATTGCTACAATTAAAGCACCTCTGTGTTCTAATCTGAAGCTGATGAATGGCTCTGTATTGTGCGTCTGTGGGGTTTGCTGTCATCCAGGTCAGTCTTGATTAAATTAGCACTTGTCAATGTGGCCGCCGCTGATTGATAAATGGCTGTGTCAGAGAGACGAGAGAAAGTGGCGTATTGTTCGGCCCGACCGGAAAAACTCTTTGTGTCGAGCAGCAGAGCTGAAGCCAAAGCTGCTTTATCTTTCATTGATCACATTGTTCATCATTACTGATTCGGTTAAGAATGACAGCATCAGACACACACACACAATTGGGAATTACTTTTTTTGTTAGTCTAAAAAGTCTCAATTCTTTCTCAAACCTTGATCTGATACACTGCCATTTGTATGCGTGTATACACACATGCATAAATGATATATACACACACTTCTGTGGAAGCACAATCGTGCATTACATTCATGTTTATATTTGTTGCTTTGTCTCTAAACATACACAGTATAAGGCTCTGTGTTTGTCTCTTCTTACTGCTAATGTAATTCAGGATACCGGACCTTTAGCCCTGAAACAGTTTGAATGCAGCACATTTGGCACAAAACATGTTTTTTAAGGAAATGTCATGAGGTTATTATTCATTTATTGATCTCTGTCAAAATAAAATAATATAAAAAATATAAAAAAAATTAATAAAAAAAAATTAATTTTATAAAAATTTTATAAAAATAAAAGTATTTATAATCTGAAAAAATATATTAGATACAAATGCGCCCAAAAAATGAGCGACGGCACCAGCATTTTCTCAGTTATTCATTTAAATTATATACTGTAATAAATGATTTTTCAAAAATGTAAAGAAGATTATTGGAGTACATTTTATAAAATACTATTTCATGTTTAATTCAATGTGTTACTAGCTGTTTCTTTGTAAATACAGTATTTGTGAACTGCGTTTGTCCACAAATTCCCAGCAAAGCATGCATGAATTTAAATGTCTCTTCTTCAGTATGAGGATTTGATCAACATTTGTTCGACCGTGCACGCCTCTCTGGCTGCGTATCACAGAATGATGCAAATAAGGGTTAAAGATTGCCTGTGCAGAGGATTTCTGTGTTTCACGCATGTGTCTAAACACAAACAGACTTCAAAGAGAGCAGCATTGAAAATCACCGCACATTTTCACCTCCGCTCGCTGAAAGCGTTTGTGTTTTTCTCTCAGACTGGACAGAGTGTTGTCGGAGAGCCACAGACCGCTGCACAAGTGTCAGCCATGCAAATAATCACTTACTTACACTCTCTGAGTTTGCTTTGGTTAAGGCAAATTACCATCTGAAAATGAGCTGCAAAGGACTCTGGGCGAGAAGCTTGCATCACTCTCTCTCTCTGCAGCTGTTTTTCTTCTCGAGACGAGAGAGAGAAAGGAAATGGAAAATGTTGGAAATCCCGCTCCTGAATATTGCTACCGAATAACTGCAAAATATATTTTGTGCTTGATAGAACATCATATCTGCACTTTTTTTCTAATTTGATGACTTTCAAATCCATCTCGAGGTTTGCATCCAAAAGCACCTGTTTGAAACAACAACAGGCTGGACATAGTTGTGTGTGTGTGTGTGTGTGTGTGTGTGTGTATTTTTCAGAGAGCATAATCTTCTGTCAGTCTGGAGTTCAGAAATGTTTACTAAAATCTTTCCTTCCTTCCGTGTGGACATACTTGCAAAGTGGCAGCAAGGATCTTGAAAACATTTAGTAACATTTGAACATGCCTAAACAGAGCCTCATCTTTAATTGTGTGAATTTGTTAGTGGCATTGCGTGCAGTACCTGGAGTTGGATTGCTCACAGAGAGGCGGAGACTTTTAGTCCGGGACGGCAAGAGCTCAACGCTAAATTAGAGGACATAACACGGTCATGCATCATATCTGCTGAATGAAATCCAATTCTTGTTCCTTACTAATTTTAGGCTGCCGATTCCAAAAATAGTGTCTGTTTTGCTGGAGCATGTCACACTTTCTCACTAAATATGATGCATTTGTAGCATCTTTACTTTCGACAAGCCTTCATAAGGTGAAGAAGTCTTGTGTTCTCCCTTAATCAACAGAAAAACAGCACAAACACATGATTCCTGTCTGAATCTGAGCCACATTACAACTATTTACTCGATTCTCAGCCCAAAGAAAGAAAGAAGAAAAGAAAGAAAGAAGAAAAGAAAGACATTATTTGATGCCTAATCCTGATTTCCACTTTTCCTTTGCAGATTGTAAGTTAAATTACACATTTTGAATACTTTTTTTTTATTTTTTTGACATTTGACTGATTTTGTTATTTTGATAAGTGTATTGACATGCATTTAATTCTTATTTTTTGTTGATAAGATAACATGTTTTATTGATAAGCATCATAACAGTTTTGTAACTCGACGTGCTGTTTTAAAAATGCATCACTTATGTTGTGTGATTCTGATAAAGCAATCCAATGGCAATTATATTAAAAAAAGAGAGAGCTGGCTTCATTATCGGTCAAATAGTTGAGAGACACACACACTCACATATAATTGATGTTGTCACTTCCTGTGCTTCTAAAGTTTATTTTTCGTCATATACCTCATTGAAAAATAAATGCTGTTTTAAATGTTCAATAGTTTTTTGGTTTATTTTAAATAAATATTACAAATATCAGAAGAATAATCTCTGTAGCATTTCTGAAAAATACTAAATATTTATACATTTTAAAAAAAGACTCGATCAACGTATTGCCAAGAAAACATGTTTAAAATATTTAAATGAGACAAATAATATTCTCACACTTTATATGCAGTGGGTTTAATAATGTTGTTCAATATTTGATTCAATGAGATTAAAACATGTATGATGATGGTGGGTTTGAAATGTTCAGTACAGCAGGAATGAGCCGAATGTTGGCCGCATGTAAAGTCCTTAAGCTGCGACTCAAACCCGTAACGTGCCTTTCTCTGAAAGCTTTCTACAGTGTTTAGTACTGATGCATGTCGCTCTCCTCTCTGGCTCTGTTTCAGGACCGAGGCTTCTGGGAACTCAACAGGATCAGCGTTATAAGAGTGAACAGGAAGGTGGAGGGAAGTCGTCTTCATCTGCGCTGGTCAGCTCGTGCTTTCAGAATCACGCTTACAGTAAAGACTTTACAGTAAAGCTTTAAACCCGCAGCCGTCTGATTAAACGCTGTGTATTTACATAGCAGGGGACAGTGGGAGAAGACGCCTGTTATTCAGGACTCAGATTAACTCAATCAGAATTACCGTTCAAATATTAATGAGTGCGTGCCACTGTAGAATCAGTCGCTTTGTTTGTTTAAAGAAATCTGGCAACCCAATGTTTTCAGACAAACAATTTTATGACAATAACTGTGGCACAGATAAGGTTTCGTGCTTGATTTCTCTGGTTTATTGTCGTGCATTAATAATCAGTTCTGTCCTTTTCTTTTTGCAGAGCAGTGAAAGGCCTGCCGTTTCCTAAAACGGTCAAATAATTAACAGCGCACTGATGAAGATCATTTGAAAAATTAAAAATCATCAACAACATTTATTTTTGTGGAGCACACGTCTTTTGTGCATATTAATTAAGCATTATTGTGAATAATTAGGTGGCCTCCAGTAACGAATCTTCAGCAGACAGGAGAATAGAGCTGACACATTCAGACTGCGGTGATTACCTCTGCGCATTTAACGTTCAGCATGCATTTACTGTAAATATGCTGCTGTGTTTTTAAGAGAGAGAGAGCTTGTTTTGATTGCCCTGACGGGCGAATGTCACCAGACCGGTCATCTCAGTGTCATGACACATTCACCCCAAGAAACTATTAGAATTATTAGAATTGTAAATATATTAAATTAAACAATATATATATTTTTTAAAATTCTTATTACTGTAATGTGAATAGTACTAGATGCATTGTTTAATTTATGCTACAAAATAAATAATTGTATACGTAACTTACAGGAAAGATAATCTAAAGAGATTCTAAACGATTAGGAATAAAAAAAAAAATATATTAAATTACAAAATAAATAAATGCATTATTATTTCTTATAATTATTATAATTGTAACCGTATTATATTATTGCATTTATTTTATTTTTTTATTTTTTATTTAAACTTTTTTGTAATTTGAATAGTACTGGTTGCATTATGTTTAATTTATGCTAATTTAAGCATCAAATAAATAATTGTATGATTTTATAGTGATTTAAAAAATGTAGCTATAACAGTAAAGAGATTCTGAATAATTGAGAATTCTTTTTTTTTTTGAGTTCACAAAATTAAATATTCAATAAAAGAAAACAAAACTAACGTAACAAAAATCCTACACAATGCTGAGGTAATAATTTTCCTAGGAAAATAATGGAACAATGACAAAAATTAAAGTAAAGTAAAATAAACTGATACATTTAACATAAATAAATGCTCAAAATAACAAATAAACTCTATTTTTCTTTTACCAATAAATCAACTTTATTATGATCTGTGGTTGAACATATTTTGAGTTCACAACATAAAATGCTCACCATTTCTGAAAAAAAAAAAAATATGAAAACACGTCAAATTATACAAAATCAGATTTCTCCATTTCCAGATGCGTTACATTCTGCGGTGCATTTTCAGTGTGTTTCAGTTCTCTCTCTCTCTCAATGTAAACACGCTCATCCGCTCTCTTTCTAAAAGAAACGTCACGCACGACTGTAATGAGAAGACACCGCTCTCATTAAATATGTATCAATATATGCTGGACAAATGTTTGGTGATTAAGAGCGAGAGATATGGCTAAAGTGCGCTGTTCAGCGCTCCTAAATCTGAGGTAATTACAGCCGTGACAGCAGACGGCCCTCGATACGCAAAACCTGCACTCGCCACAGGAACCTCTTCAGATGAACAGCGGCGGGTCAAGAGTGAAAGGGCAAAGGTCAAGCTGTTCAGTCAGAAGGAAGAGAGAGAGAGAGAGAGAGAGAGAGTCAGGCTTCAGATGTTTTTATTAACTAATACATATTGTAGAAAATACATCGCTTTTTATTAGTTGACGTTAGTTAACGCATTAACTAATAGAAACTTATTGCAAAATGCTATCATAATTAGTTATATATCATAAGGTATGTTGTGGTGAATTGTATCTTTTTATAAATAATTGAAACTAAAGTTGGTTACACTTAATTTTACAGGGTCCTTGCTACAGTTTAATACATTTAAGTACTGAGTATTAATTAACTAGATGTACTTACTGTATGGTTAGGATTAGGTTTTAGGGTTAATTGCATGTAATTATGCATAACTGATTGTTATTACTATAGTAAGTAAGTACATGTAACAAGGACACCGTAAAATAAAGTGCTACCCCAAAGTTAAAATGCATTGTAATATTTGCAGATTCCTTGTTATATCTGAAATTGGCTGTTTATCATGTGTTTTAATGCATTATACTTTCTAAAGGTGTAACAGTGAGGTATTATAGCTGAGGTTACGGTTATTCATGAGATCATTATAAGGTGTAATTAATGCATTAAAATACTTTTATAATGCATGATAGATAAAGGCTTTAAGTATTACCAAACATATTTATTCACCCTAATATTGTCACAAACACACATGCCGCTGCTCAGTTGTTTTACATGCATGCTTCTGTCCAAAGTGACTAACATTATCAGTTAATGCAGTCGCTGGGAGACGAAGTCTTGACCTTGGCATAGCTAGTGCCATAAACTGTTTCTGAACTTAAAAAAAAAAAAAAAAAAGATTAAATTAAATTAT
>NW_015505826.1:439813-440710 GCF_001515645.1 Sinocyclocheilus grahami
AAATTAAATTATATATATATATATATATATATATATATATATATATATATATATATCAGCATACAGGTTTGGAATAACATGAGGGGGAGTAAATAATGACAGAAGTTTGATTTTGAGTGAAATGCTGCTTTAATCAACTCTGTGTGGCTTGTCACAGGAAGCAGTGGTGTTGTTTTCATAAAGGCCTTTGCCGCAGTCGTGTGTGTGTGCGTGTGTGTGTGTCTGTCTGTGTGTGCGTGTGTGTGTGTGTGTGCCTGTGTGTGTGTGTGCGTCTGTGTGTGTGTGCGTCTGTGTGTGTGTCTGTCTGTGTGTGTGTGCCTGTGCGTGTGTGTGTGTGTGTCTGTCTGTGTCTGTGTCTGTCTGTGTCTGTGTCTGTCTGTGTCTGTGTCTGTCTGTGTCTGTGTCTGTCTGTGTCTGTGTCTGTCTGTGTCTGTGTCTGTCTGTGTCTGTGTCTGTCTGTGTCTGTGTCTGTCTGTGTCTGTGTCTGTCTGTGTCTGTGTCTGTCTGTGTCTGTGTCTGTCTGTGTCTGTGTCTGTCTGTGTCTGTGTCTGTCTGTGTCTGTGTCTGTCTGTGTCTGTGTCTGTCTGTGTCTGTGTCTGTCTGTGTCTGTGTCTGTCTGTGTCTGTGTCTGTCTGTGTCTGTGTCTGTCTGTGTCTGTGTCTGTCTGTGTCTGTGTCTGTCTGTGTCTGTGTCTGTCTGTGTCTGTGTCTGTCTGTGTCTGTGTCTGTCTGTGTCTGTGTCTGTCTGTGTCTGTGTCTGTCTGTGTCTGTGTCTGTCTGTGTCTGTGTCTGTGTCTGTGTGTGTGTGTGTGCGTGTGTGTGTGTCTGCGTGTGTGTGTGTGCCTGTGTGTCTGTCTGTGTCTGTGTCTGTCTGTGTGTGTCTGTCTGTGTGTGTGTG
>NW_015505826.1:441012-452032 GCF_001515645.1 Sinocyclocheilus grahami
GTGTCTGTCTGTGTCTGTGTGTGTGTGTCTGTGCCCGTGTGTGTGTCTGTGTGTGTGTGCGTCTGTGTGCAGATAAGAGCCGGGCCCTCAGATCGGCTCATTTGCGCGCCGGCGCTGGGGACCCCGCGCTTGTCTTTGGAAGTAGGAGAGTTTGTTGTTTCTGCGCCTTTGACTGAGGTCATATCAAATTAACAGTCGATCTTCAGCGTAAAAATAGCATACCATTAATTTCTTCTGCTCATAAATCTTAAAGGTTGACCTGATTTTTAATGTTAACTCTGAAGGAATTAAAGAGTGCGGCGGAACACGTTCAATACGCAGACTGAACTAATTTTAGCTCAATCTCGGTCTGCATGAGTTTTAAAGTCACCCGTAACAGAGACGCACTGAAACCAAACAAAACACTTCATGCCATGCAAAAATAAAGCAATAAGTCACCCTGGTAAAATCATTGTAATGCACGGCCTTGAGTAGCTTACTGCCTTTATACAACTAATATGATAAAATACACCAGCGTCCAATACATTACATATACATGTAATTAACAATTCTTTCACCAATTGATATACTTCATCAGTGTAACTAGATGTTTAGAGTGTTTGTGTTTTTCACAACAGCTTTGAACGGCCAATCAGAATTTAGAGTCATAACGATCTAGTTCATAATTAGATTTTTTAAACGTGTGCCATTATGCAAAGAACTTGCGTAACACTTCATAATAACTTTCATTAATAAGCCATTAACAAATATTATGCAGCCTAATGCGTAACAGATCACTAGTCCATGCAGATATGAATACATGTGAAATATATGAATCAAACTTTCTTGACATTTCTATCTATTTGGACGTACATCGACTAACGATCTGTTAAGCATTATATAATGCAACCGCGTTTGTTAATGTCACTAATAGAAGTCGTCGGGAAGAGCTTGATGGAAACTACTGATATTTCCTTTTTCTCTATATTTTATTACCATATTATATTTTTTGATTGATTGCCTTTTCTCTTTATTATTAGTGTTTTATTTCACTTTATTCCCTTAATAAATTATATGCATGTCTGTACTGGAAGCACTTTGCAATAAAGCTCTTTCTAATTCTGATTCTGATTTGTGGGCATCAAACTATAGCGCAATCCTGCGAATGATAATCAGTTTTCAGGTAATACAATTCCTGGTTAGGTTTAGCAGGTTTAAAGCCTTTAATTGCATCCGCGGTGGTTAACAAGCTCAGCCGCGTCTTAAGAATATGGTTGCATAGTTTAAATAGATCCTAATTATTTCTTGTTAAAGGTTTTAGATTTGTTGGCTCTTGTGCAACGCAATGATAAAGCTTCCAGTTTTCAAACACGACCATTACAAGTGCATTAGCTGAGCATTAGCGCTTGCTACTTTATTAGCACGTTCACCCGCTAGCACGGAGGCTGCCACCAGCAAAAGCAGATTATGCCTCCAAATCAAGCCCCAACTAATGATAAAGTCCCACAACAGAGTCAATTATAGCATTTTCATTAGAGCGTCTTTGCGTCTGCGGTTTGTTATTCCAGTATTACGGAAGGCTGGATTTATTGGGCGAGAGATGAGTCAATCAGGACCTGACGGCTGGAAGTCACACCAAAAGACACTTTTAAAGAAAATCATTACAGTTAAATCAGGAATATTTGCAAAGCAGAGAGCGGAGGAGGTTTGAGTGCGTTTCGTGTTCAAACACACAGGCTTCGTTCAGCATTTCAAGGCGTTAGACTCTACTACAGCTAAAGGTATGACTGGATAAATGTTTCTGCATCTTTAATTAATGGGGAACGGAATCCAAGAATGCACTGCAAAAAGCTTTATATATTAAATTATATATATATATATATATATATATATATAAAAACATTTCAGGTATAATGGGATGCTATATTAGTACAACTTATGACTGTATATTATATAGGATTGAATATTATATTGATATAATGTTAGTATAGCAATGATTTATTGATTTATTTAATTATTTGTTTATTTATATGCCATTGCAGTAAAGGCAGCATTAATGTCAAAATAATAAGATTTATAATAACAATATTTCAAAGAACTGTTTACCATAATTTAACAATATTATTTTTAACAAACAAAACTAGTGCTGTGAAATTAATCGCGATTAATCGTATACAAAATTAAAGTTTTTGTTTACATAGTATATGTGTTTGTACTGTGTATATTTATTATGTATATGCAAGTACACACCCATGCATGTATATATATATATATATGTTACGTGCATATATTAAATATAATTATATTTAATAAATTATATGAAAATAAATATATACATGTACATATTTTCAAAATATATACTGTATGTGTGTGTATTTATACTGTATATACATAAAAAATATACACAGTACACACATATATATATATATATATATATATATATGTGTGTGTATAATATGATTAATCGCGATTAATCGTTTCACAGCACTAAACAAAACAATTATATAATTATATAACTAACTTTCAAATTAATGTTTGATCAATTCTAATATTTTTATATATTTTTAATGTCTATTAATGTACTTTGAAAGAAAAGAAAAACATGTTTTTATATGTCTTACAAAAGATCACATAAAGGCAATTCGTCTCCTTATCTTTCAATAAATATGCTTGAGCTACTAAAATCTGCTCTGTAATTTAAAATGTACTGATAGCCGTCATAATATTTATACAAATTGCAAAATTGAAAGTCACATTATGAATCCATAAAACATGGGTAATACGCACATAGACAGTGTACAAGTATATAGATATGTGTGTGTGTATAATATGATTAATCGCGATTAATCGTTTCACAGCACTAAACAAAACAATTATATATCATATATACTAACTTTCAAATTAATGTTTGATCAATTCTAATATTTTTATATATTTTTAATGTCTATTAATGTACTTTGAAAGAAAAGAAAAACATGTTTTTATATGTCTTACAAAAGATCACATAAAGGCAATTCGTCTCCTTATCTTTCAATAAATATGCTTGAGCTACTAAAATCTGCTCTGTAATTTAAAATGTACTGATAGCCGTCATAATATTTATACAAATTGCAAAATTGAAAGTCACATTATGAATCCATAAAACATGGGTAATACGCACATAGACAGTGTACAAGGTCATATAAACAAAGAAAAATCGCATGAGACTTAAATAATGCAATGAATATTAAGATAAAATGTAGTGCAAAACACCCTAAAGTACATAACTGGAAGCAAAAATAAGAACCAAACAAAACTATGTATATAATATCATATGTGACATGTCTTGAAGGGACTTTTACTATTTTTCACCATAAATTATATAGTTTTTAATTGCAAAAAATAAATATTTGACAGCATTTTGCAGTAAAATTACATACAGTGTGATGTTAAACTATTTACAGTTTTTCATCGAACAGCCCATGGTACGGTAACTTACAGTTAACCAATTAATAACATTACATTTCTTTGTTAAAATTACAAACATTTTTACAGTGTAACATGAAAAAAAATATTATTTTCATGCATGTTTCATTTATAAACAATTAAGTAAATTAGTAACAGATTGGGTTAACTTTATGTCTAATGTCTCCAACACTTCAAGCTTGAGACATTTCAAACAGAGCTGTGATCAGCCAGACATTTAAGAAGAAACGGGATAGTTCCTCCGCGCTGATGAATAACCTCTGAAAATAGATCTGATGGCGCTTTAACCCAATTTAAGTCTATACAAGGTTAAGGTCCACAAATATGCGGCTCGCGGTGATAACTTCACAAACAGCGAGCAAAGCGACCCAACTTCTCTGCGCTAGTAAAGTAATAAGTGTCTGTACTTAGCATTTAAATAGTTTCTCAATGGAAAAAAAACCTAAAAAAATTGAGTTATAATGTTTAAAGGGGTTTCTCATCTCATCAAAAACTGATGTAGCTGAAGACGGACAATTTAAGAACAACGTTAGAGAATAAAACCGGGCCTGAATGCAACGATGAGTGCCATTAATAAAAGCTGAGCATGAAGACTGAACCCATGAGCTCCAGAAGCGGGTGCGTCTCTTTAGCGGCCCCCAGATCCCCCTCATCTCCAATGCTTTCATGTGGTTCAGTCCACGAGTCTGCACCGGCGATCCAATCACGTCAGCGAGCATCGTCCCATCCAGGAGTATCTGCATTTCCTGCGCTTTCTAAGTTTCAATCAAAACTTCAGAACAAAAGAGGCTCCCGAACCAGTGCAGATGTCTGAGTCAAACCAGATGAAACCCCCTCTACTTCAACCCAGCGCTGCCAAGAATAGTCTCAGGGACATCCTGCATACAGAACCCCACATTTCACTCAGAAACAAAGACATTCCTTTCTTCTGGAGCCTTTGAAAATGATCCTGATTCGGGTCGTTCTGTCTTTGGAAACTCCAGCGTTCAGCATGGAAACCCAGCACACATTTGTGACCCTGGAGCACAAAAGCAGCGTTAAGTCGCTGGGGGATATTTGTAGCAATAGCCAACAATACATTGTATGGGTCAAAATTATAGATTTTTAATTTATGCCAAAAATCATTAGGATATTAAATAAAGATCATGTTCCATTAAGATATTTTGTAAATTTCCTACTGTAAATATATCAAAACTTAATTTTTGATTAGTAATATGCATTGCTAAGAACTTCTGGACAACTTTAAAAAGGCGATTTTCTCAATATTTAGATTCCAGATGTTCAAATAGTTGTATCTCGGCCAAATTTTGTCCTATCCTAACAAACCACACATCAATGGAAATCATATTTATTCAGCTTTCAGGTTTCGAAAAATTAACCCTTATGATTGTTTTTTGGTCCAGGGTCACATTTATCACAGACATCACACAAACGCCACAAATCTATCTATCTATCTATCTATCTATCTATCTATCTATCTATCTATCTATCTATCTATCTATGTTGCAATATTTTTAGCCACATTCTATGACTACACTGAAAAACATGTTATTGCAAAAATGCTAAATTAAACGTGCAATGAAGTCATGTGACGTCGCTGAGCCATACTACTGAAATGTATACTTTATTACATATATGCTTCATATATCTGGTTAAGTACGTAGAATAGAACACTAATATTCCATTGTGAATGAGATGATAATTCTATCTCTCTGACACTGCAGACCTGAAGATCTTATACACAGAACCTGTGTAGAGTTTTACCGGGAGTCGATGTGTCTGAAGCTGCTATAATCAGGATTTTAACTGCAGACATCAGAAAAGATGGATGTGTGGTGTTTAATTCTAACCTTCGTGAAGTCAGTACTGCAGTGGGTCATTTCTAATTTAAAAGCAGAGCTTTAGTAGCTCTTTCATCCTTATTAAAGACATTTCAGGGCATATGGTAGCCAGGAGGTATGCTTTAAAGATATGTCATTTGCAGCTTTCAGAAGGGAAATCTGGGTTACAGCTATCATGAGCACTACAAGAACAGACGTACTGAGACAAGCGTTTCAACAAGGAACATTTTAAATATTTGTGATTTCTTGAATGAAACATTTTTATTTCCCTACACAGTTAATTTTTTACGCTTACATCTTGTTCTATGTGTCCAACACAACTAGTTTCTGGCAACTTTTTGGTTCACACACTCTAAAAAATGCTGGGTTGTTTCAACCCAACTTTGGGTCAAATATGGGCTAACCCAACTTTTGGGTTAAACATTTAATGTAAAAATTTAACCCAACGGTTGGGTTAGTCCATATTTGACCCAAAGTTGGGTTGAAACAACCCAGCATTTTTTAGAGTGCATTGAAAGCGAAATACTGCATAAATCAACAGAATTCCAGCCAATTATAACATGTTTGGTGATTAATATACAGGTGTTTGACAAATAGCATTTCAAACTGTGTTTCAAACAAACACAATGTCCTATGAATTGCATTCTGACACATTTTAGAATCCAATGATGTACAAAATCAAGCTTGCATTGCCAGACTGGTTCACATTCACATGCGATATGGCTTAACTCTGACAACTCTTCATGCAAACTCCAGCTTGGATTGTCCACTGATGTTCCTAAGCGTCTAACTCACAGTAGCACTGTAAGTTTATCCGGTCTGCTGTAGGTTTGGGAAGACGCTGAGAAAAGCTTCTCCTGGTGCTCCTGTTCCCCTCTTGAGAGCAGAGAACACACGGTTACTCAACTCAACATCAGCACACAGACACAGCGAATCAAACTTAACCAAAGATAAACAAAACAACTCATTTGCACACAAAAGCAGAGAGGATTAACTGCGTCTGTCTGCTGTAGAGCGGCTCCTGTAAACAGGTGTCACGTTGAGATGACACAGCTGTAGTCGCACTTAAACACAACCACATCGTCACCGCTCACAAACATACACAAGACTTGATGAAAACAATGCTTAGGATGGTCGAACACAGAAGTTCTTCAAGTCAGAGTGTCCTGCTTTGAGTGATTTCCACCAAAACCAGATTGCAAATTTCATAAAAATGCACAAGAGATGTAAACAGCCAATCTAGCAAACCGAAATGAGTCAAACGGACTTCATCAACAGGTCTAGTGTGAAAACGCTCTTGATTTCCCATGAAGAAACCTTATTATAGGGAAAGCATGGCTGTCTCGCTCGCCAAGCTTTTTCAGAGAGGCGATGAACCCTGTTCAGCTTTGACAGGTCTATTTAGTTTTAACTTAATTGTTTACAAACCTGTTCAGCTGAGGTCTGCAGGATAGTTTTCATTTAGATTAATGATATGGAGCTGCTTTCTAATGAGGGTGTTTGACAGTAGACACTTCCATTCGCTGGGCCTCTGGGAAGAGCCTTTGTACTTCAGGTAATTACACACAAACCCTTCACATACTCTAACCTTTAGAGCTTAACACACACACACACACACACACACACACTAGATAGCAATGAAATTAAATGCAGGCTCACTGAAATCTCATTTTCAGATGTTTTTTCCCAAGAAACCAATCCCAATAATTTCACATGTGTCTCTTTTAGAGTTTCAGAAAAGATTGCAACGGTGTTTCAAACTATACTCTGATATGCTAATATCAAGTCTCAAGATGAACTTAAACATTTCAAAATCTTGCTCTTGGCTGCATTTCCCTAAAAGCAACTATGGTCGCAAGTTCCGTCGTTACCAATAGAGTTCAATTGAACTTGCGACCATAGGTACAGTAGCTAACGATGCTTTTGGGAAGAGCACTCCTGAGCTGCTTTCCACATGAACTGTAGGAGAAACAACTGAAACAATTCTGATATTCTGGCAAACTCTGAGAATTAAAATGTTTACATTTATTACTTTTATCCAAAGCGACTTGCATTGCATTCAAGGTACACATTTTATCAGGTCATGCAATCCCTAGGAATCGAACCCATGACCTTGTGTTGCTACTAGTGCCATGCTCTACTGTATCAGCTACAGGAAGGCTCTGTTTCTTCTCTCAAATCTCTGTATCTGGCTAATGTACAGTAAAATACGGATGCACACACAGGACAAACGATCTAAGTGTATCCCAGCACTGTGTACACACAATTTCACAGTCTCAGTCCCGCAGCACTGCTCACTTTCTTCATTTCACTCGAATTCAGCTTGGCACGTATTCTGCAGAGGAAGAGCTCGAGGGAAAATATACGTTTAGTCCCAGTTGTTTGGTGAGGTTTTGTGCTGGAAAAGGCATGAGACAATAGAACGGGCCAGAGACGGGCCGCCGCAGCGACTGCTATTGAGAGCAGAGAAAGTGCAGAACAAAGTGATCCGTGTGAAAGGCGAGTGGGAAGAAAGAGACAGATTATCTTAATTATCATTCAGAGGCAGCTCGCAGCAGCACCTGTGCATGAATAATAACATTTATCAGCGCTCGGAGATGTGCGAACATTCTTTAAATCCCCCTCATTACCGCAGCGCCGAGAAATCAGCCCTGAATTATCCGTGTCTACACACAGATGAACATACGGCACAACCCTTTCTCTGACGATGGGGCGTGCATTTGTAAAAGCCCTTACGGGACCCATACGGTGCCACGGTGGGCACAGGACACAAAGAACTCAGGGGGGAGACGGCATGGCTTCACCCTGCATTAGCTCACAGACCTCTGCGAGCTCGCAGCACTCGGCTCCAATATTGTCTTGATGTGAAAAGCATTTGATGGGATAAGGGCCGGGTGAATGACTGAGGCTCCTTCCTGTCACACGCGATCACTTCTGTTTAGCTGAGAACCTCGTCACCAGACACACGTTCATATTTACGAATTACCGCACGTTAATGGAAAGCTATGCAACCAGACACGGGAAAATTAAAACGGAGCCACAAAATTTTTTTATAAATGACTAGGATAAACGGAAAAGAAAACCCGCAATAAACGATTGCAAAACTTGCAACGCGGCCAAAAGCGTTGAACCGAGGAGTTTTGCAACATGCGACACCAACAGAACTTTGGCTTCGTGTTTTCTTGCTCTCTTTGAAACAGTTGTTTTTTATTTTTATGTGGAACACAAAAGTAGAATTTGCGAAGAATCTTCATGCAGCTCTTTTTTTTGTGTCTATAAAACAACAGGCAGTC
Organism: Sinocyclocheilus grahami; assembly: GCF_001515645.1. Classification (NCBI taxonomy): domain Eukaryota; kingdom Metazoa; phylum Chordata; class Actinopteri; order Cypriniformes; family Cyprinidae; genus Sinocyclocheilus; species Sinocyclocheilus grahami. Next base: position 449,591 of record NW_015505826.1, read on the forward strand.
AGGCTGCAGAAAAGCACCATATTATTAGTCCATACATCGTAGGTGTTACGCAAGTCTCACAAAGTTATATAATTGCTGACGATCAGACCCAAATTTGATTTCTTTTCACTCATTATTTGCCAGACACGGGAAAATTAAAACGGAGCCACAAAAACATTTTATAAATGACTAGGATAAACGGAAAAGAAAACCCGCAATAAACGATTGCAAAACTTGCAACGCGGCCAAAAGCGTTGAACCGAGGAGTTTTGCAACATGCGACACCAACAGAACTTTGGCTTCGTGTTTTCTTGCTCTCTTTGAAACAGTTGTTTTTTATTTTTATGTGGAACACAAAAGTAGAATTTGCGAAGAATCTTCATGCAGCTCTTTTTTTTGTGTCTATAAAACAACAGGCAGTCAGGCTGCAGAAAAGCACCATATTATTAGTCCATACATCGTAGGTGTTACGCAAGTCTCACAAAGTTATATAATTGCTGACGATCAGACCCAAATTTGATTTCTTTTCACTCATTATTTTCCTCTCAAATCTCAGAAGCAGTCACACTTTTAAAAGTGTTGCACTGAGTTACTGTAATGATGCTTTTTTGTTCTTTTTGTAGCTGGAGAGTAAACTGTTGCATGCAAAAATCATCTCTAAAAATAACAATAAATAACTTAAGGAGAGTAATTGCTGAAAGAATTTCATTTTTGAGCAAATTATTTCTTGAATAATGCAGAGAGGAGTGGCAATTTTTAATAAACACCCAAGGAGCTGGAAAGTGAGTGGGCCGCACCATTGAACCTCGTCTCAAAAACATATCTTACACTTGGATAATTTGATAGTCACTCAGAATTAAAATGTCTTTTCTGAAATTAAAAGAAGAAAGAAGAATTAATTATCTGAGTGTTAATGTTCTCCATTCTCTAATAGTGTTCCAGTCCAGAGACCGCAGACGTTTAAATAAGAATCCATTTCCAAGTCCAGTGAGATTCTCCACGTCTCCACGGGCTGGAGTTGGTCAGTTTCTGGTAGCCCGAGACTTCTCGAATCACGTCATGGTGAATTGCAAGGATTCCCCAAATGCCCACGTCAACAAACACGCTCTACGTTTGCAAACGATCTCCGATTTCCTGCTGGTCCATCAGAGTTCAACACGGCGGTCGCCTACATAAGTAGCCGGTCCAGAATGACACATTCCCTGAGCATCTACCACAGAGATGTGATGCATAATGACACGACCCATCCCTGCTTTGCAAACCACTCTTATGAGAGACCCTCATCCATCAAAAGCGCAAAGACGCGTCATTCATGAGGGGGACGGAGGTGAATAGTTTTAGAAGCATTGCAGGGCAAGGGTCTGGGGTTGAGGAGGGCACTCCATGGGAGGGCTTGAACAAAGACACACTTACAGAGGAACATCAGTCCAGCAAACACGCAGAAATTCGAGGAATTCACCCACTGCAATGCAGACACCAAGCCTCTGGAGAAGCGAAACATAGCTGTCAAAAGTTCAGCACTATAAGAGTCGCCTTTGTCCAAACCATCAATCCTGGAGAAGAATTGACTCCTTCATCTGAAATGGACACTTCTGCTGGACAATTTAGAGATGTAATTTCCTCCTGACATCTTGTTTAAGTCCAGACATGTGCATGGTGACTCAATCCACAATTAAAGGGTTTTCTTGCAAACCAAAGTCCCAGAAGTGATTCCCATGACCACTAAACTGCAGGATACAGGGGCTGAACCTGTATTCAATTATTTAAGAATAATATGTGAAGAGAAAACACAAATAATGAAAATACAAACTCTACATGCCATGTCATCCTTTTGCATGCGATGATGCAAAAGGAAACTTAAGCTTTGATTAAACAGTGGAAATGGGTGGTTGACTGGTAACCTAATGGTTGTTGGATCAAATCCCAAAAGTGATTCCCATGAGCACTAAACCGCAGGTTACAGGCTCTGATGCCTGTAGTAAACCATAAGAATAAAAACTAGGGGTAAAGTGCTTAGCTTGTAACTTAAAGGGTGTAGGTTCAAATCCCAGAAGTGATTCCCTTGAGCACTATTCCAAACTCTAAAAAAAAAATCCAAAATCTTCATGCTATGGTGGCAAACTTCAGCTCGGCTTCAACAATGGAAATGAGTAAAGTGGTTGACTGGTAAACTAAAGGTTGCAGGTTCAAATCCCAGAAGTGATTCCCATGAGCACTAAACCGCAGGATACAGGGGCTGAACCTGCATTCAATGAATAAAATGTGAAGAGAAAACACAAATAATGAAAAGCCAAACTCTACATGCCATCGATGATACTGAACCTGTATTCAACTATTTAAAAAATAAAACGTTAAGAGAAATCTTCGGCTTTGATTCAACTGTGAAAATGGGTGGTTGACTGGTAACCTAATGGTTGTTGGATCAAATCCCAAAAGTGATTCCCATGAGCACTAAACCGCAGG
>NW_015505826.1:452864-462745 GCF_001515645.1 Sinocyclocheilus grahami
GAGACCCTCATCCATCAAAAGCGCAAAGACGCGTCATTCATGAGGGGGACGGAGGTGAATAGTTTTAGAAGCATTGCAGGGCAAGGGTCTGGGGTTGAGGAGGGCACTCCATGGGAGGGCTTGAACAAAGACACACTTACAGAGGAACATCAGTCCAGCAAACACGCAGAAATTCGAGGAATTCACCCACTGCAATGCAGACACCAAGCCTCTGGAGAAGCGAAACATAGCTGTCAAAAGTTCAGCACTATAAGAGTCGCCTTTGTCCAAACCATCAATCCTGGAGAAGAATTGACTCCTTCATCTGAAATGGACACTTCTGCTGGACAATTTAGAGATGTAATTTCCTCCTGACATCTTGTTTAAGTCCAGACATGTGCATGGTGACTCAATCCACAATTAAAGGGTTTTCTTGCAAACCAAAGTCCCAGAAGTGATTCCCATGACCACTAAACTGCAGGATACAGGGGCTGAACCTGTATTCAATTATTTAAGAATAAAACGTGAAGAGAAAACACAAATAATGAAAATACAAACTCTACATGCCATGTCATCCTTTTGCATGCGATGATGCAAAAGGAAACTTAAGCTTTGATTAAACAGTGGAAATGGGTGGTTGACTGGTAACCTAATGGTTGTTGGATCAAATCCCAAAAGTGATTCCCATGAGCACTAAACCGCAGGTTACAGGCTCTGATGCCTGTAGTAAACCATAAGAATAAAAAGTAAGGACGAAAAAAAAAAAAAACAGTTAATGACAATCCAAACTCTACATTCTGTTAATTATGTGATAGCAAACTTCAGCTCGGCTTCAACAATGCAAATGGGTAAAGTGCTTAGCTTGTAACTTAAAGGGTGTAGGTTCAAATCCCAGAAGTGATTCCCTTGAGCACTATTCCAAACTAAAAAAAAAAAAATCCAAAATCTTCATGCTATGGTGGCAAACTTCAGCTCGGCTTCAACAATGGAAATGAGTAAAGTGGTTGACTGGTAAACTAAAGGTTGCAGGTTCAAATCCCAGAAGTGATTCCCATGAGCACTAAACCGCAGGATACAGGGGCTGAACCTGCATTCAATGAATAAAATGTGAAGAGAAAACACAAATAATGAAAAGCCAAACTCTACATGCCATCGATGATACTGAACCTGTATTCAACTATTTAAAAAATAAAACGTTAAGAGAAATCTTCGGCTTTGATTCAACTGTGAAAATGGGTGGTTGACTGGTAACCTAAAGGTTGCAGGTTTAAATCTCAGATGCGATGCCAATGAGCACTAAATCTGCCTGCTACACCACAATATAAATCTGTAGTGACTAACATGATTTTAACAGGTAGAATGAACAGCCTTGATGATCCTGGAACAACATTTCTGTCATCCAATCAACTATTATGCTGGTTAATGGTTGGAATAAAATGGTTTGGATTTTGTTGTTTTTGAAGGATATTGTTCCATTAACACACCCAACCTGACATTTTCTTTTTGAATAAAAAACAAAGAATAACCGAATCAGTACGCTTTTAGCCACAGCTACAGTGCATTCAAACTCTACAGTACATTATACCAGTTTCTCCATTCCCTAAGAATCAAACCCATGACCTTGGCATTGCCAAAGCCATAATCTACTGATTCAGCTCCAGAAACACTCAAACGCCCAGAAAGTCTTCATGCCATTAATTATGAAACAGCAAAATTCACTTCAGATCTCATGTACAGTATATAAAGCTGCTCTGACAACAACAGACTGAGACCTGAATAAAGATGATTTTATCATTCTCCACATCTTGTCAAATCACATTTGATAAAACTAATCATTTTCTCCACTACTCACTGATGTGATTTTATCTCTCTGGTCTTTAAAGATGTAACCTCCATCAATGTGTGTGTGTAGGTATAATAGAAGCACTCAAAGACCTTTATGAAGGTAAATGAGACTATTTTATTCAGCGGTGTGCTTGAATCATTTATGGATCTCTAATAGCTCTTGAAATTTCGCCGTGTGTCAGCCGGTGAATGCAGTTCATTGACCTTCAGACAGCAGATTAAAGAGCGGCAGCTCGACACCCAGATCATGTCTTATGAATATTCGGAGGTCCTGCTAATATGTGAAATATTTGCTTTCACTCTCTCTCCTGTTTGATTTATATAAAATATCGCATCACGATAAATTATTCATATCAATTAGCTTTTCATCTTCCCAGATACAAACTCATGTGATCCTTTTTAACAACTGTTTATTTCGGGTTGTAACTGCGTTTCCGCAGCAGTGGGGCGGCCGTGAGCCTCGGGGCAGATTTCTTTAATAAAAGCATCAGATCTTTGCATACCTTTCATTTACACATTAAAGTCGTGAGTGGCTCTTTAAGTGGATTCGGGCACCACGGTTTGAACACTCTGTACTCTGACTGAAATTCTGAAGTCCTCAGCGTCTTCCCATCGGAGACAAGAGAGAATATACAAATTAACAACATCTTTTTAAAGTATGTTATTCTCAGGACTATCGGACTGACTTACTCTCCTCTGATACTTCACCAGATATCTCCATCACCCAAAACTAATGAGCCAAACAGTTAACGTTCTGTTTCCAAGAGCTTTTGGTGGGTTTAACACTGAAGTTAATTCTACAGTGATTTTCATGAAAACATGCAAGCATTTTTTGCTTTGTTGCGTTATGACAATTAAGCACATTTCTCTTCAAGGTTTAATTACTGAAATGCATTTGATTTTTTTTACCTACTTTTTAAGAAATATAATATTATATGTGATTATATAAAATCTATTGACAATCATATTTCAGCATTGACGATGTGATAATGACATCTTGATATTTGCATACTGTTTTTTCTTCTTGCATTGCATCTTTTTGCATGGTAATTGCAATCTATTCAATCATCTTAATCATTCTTTACACTACAAAGACTGTTTCATACTGATTCTCAAACACACTCAACAAAAATCAAGGCAGGCATCAGAATAAAGCGCCTGACACAGCATCAAATATTAGAACCTGAATAGCCACAAATGAACCATGAGTTTACTCGGTTATAGTCAAAACATTACTTTAATACAATGTTTTAATTTAATATGCACAAATTAAAAGGGGGTGAAACAATTATTGCCACCATGTGGAAATACTTACATAATATATGATTATTTATTGTACCGTACTACAGTAATGCTGGGGGGGGGGTGCACTGTATATTTCTTAATTGTGTACTTTAAATAAATAAATAAAAGTCTAATTTTATTCATGCAAAATATAATATATCTAATATTTCTTTAATCAGGTTTTCAAGATATTCGCCCACCTGCTGCTGTTTTTTTTCACCGAAATGATTAAGTGATCCATCTTTTAATGAAGGTTCAGCAGATCAGAAGAGATTTGTTTTACAGGATTCGTCTTCTGAATGCGTTCAGTGACCTCCGATCGAGACGATGGCTTGAGATGTCGTAACTTTTGTTCTTATTAGATTTCACAGTAGATAAAAATGCATATCGTCACAGATGGGACACAACCGAAAGAACGCTCAGAAGTAATATTCCGACCAGATTAAGACGGATCAAAGAAAATAAAAATGAAAGGGAATTTTAATCTGCGCTAAACACTTTCTGAATCCATATTCAGGTCACAGGACATTAAATTCCCTCATCATCCTCAGCTGGCACGTGTCACGGGTCGGGCTTTACTTCGACAGGACAGGATGATCTTACGCTGGCAGTTTGTGGGTTTACGAGGGTCTTACGGATGTCAGACGGGTCATGCACTGTAATCATGAGACATGTAACACGGATCAGACATGTCCATTGGTCAGGTGCAGCGAGACATCATGTCCGGTCATGTCAGGTTTGCTCTAACAGCACATGAGCAGATAAACCTCATAAAGACCCGTATGGATTCAAGACTAGATCTTCCCTCCGGCCACAAGTGACCTGCCACCCGTACAAACACTGTGACTTTGACTGGTTGTCCCTCTGGGCACGAACATTTGAGTCAGCCGTGAACATCTGAAGGAGAAAGACTGACCAAAGACCCGTATGGATTCAAGACTAGATCTTCCCTCCGGCCACAAGTGACCTGCCACCCGTACAAACACTGTGACTTTGACTGGTTGTCCCTCTGGGCACCAACATTTGAGTCAGCCGTGAACATCTGAAGGAGAAAGACTGACCAATGTTGAGGTCAACAATCAAATCATCGTCATCAAATGACCAGTCTGATCACATTTGACCTGACCCATTTAATCAGGTACAGAAAGTTTCCCAAGAAACTACATATTGTTTGCGTGTCGTTTACAGGTTTACAGGACGTAGTTCTGCCTGTGAACTTCACAGAAGATCACTGAATCTCAACTGGCTAGCTGGGACCCAAAAATGGGTTGCAGCTTTGTTCTGATAAACTGGTAAATCATAAAATAATGTATGTTCTTGTATTTTACAATTCAGTCTATGCAGTTAACAAGTACTGATCAATTTCAATGATACATTTAAAGGACATTTTTGTTTAAAATAAAATAAAACAAACAGTTGCATGAATTTTAGAGAAATACCTGCACGTGTTTGTTTCATCCGATCAGTTGTCCTCATTCTCTGGATCATTTGTTGCAGATTGATATCTTCATCCATTCTGTTTTCTTGTTGTTGTTCTTTGCTGCTAATCCATCAGCATGTCTTGTTTTAGCCTGCTAACCAGCTGATTTTCCCTGACAGAGACTATACTTAGAATTGAATACTAGCTTATACACTGTATACTACTTCAGAAAACTAGTGAAACAGCAGGCCAACTTGTTTTAGAGAGCAGCATGCTACAAACACGGTCACATGACCTCACTACATTTGTCACATGATTTCAAGTTGCACGCTTAAATCATTGAGTGTCATCAATTATCATCTTGGAACTAAAACAGTTTGTATTTGATAATACATTTTGAATAAAACAATAAAATAACATCAAATAAAAAAGGCATATGTCAGTATGATCAAATAAAGAGTGAGCAAGAGACTATAAAAAAATATTTTTGAATAATTAATTAAATGTGCTGGTCAATTGAAGACGTCAGTTTTGAATTCAAAGTAGTTTACAATATTTTTCAATATATACATATTTAAAACAAATGGGGTTAAATGTGTGAAATAGGAGCGGCAGTGTCCTCGCACCCACATTTCCCATGATTCTCTCTGCTAATATTGAGACGATTATAAAGCTGAGACACAAAGCTCTGAACCACCAATCGAAGTCCGTCCTCCAAGCACCGATAACCAATCGGCAGCCTCCCTCGGCAGTGATTTCTCCCAGGATTCAGATTTTGTCAACTTGTAAAAGAACTCCAGGACGTGGTTGTGTTTTTCCCGGTTGTTTTTCTTGTGGTAAGGGTTCGTGTCTGCAGCGTGAGAGTTCTCGTGGGCTCTAGACTCTGCTTTTAATGAAGTAAAAACAACTCCCACACAAGTTCACAAGTGTTTCTGAGCAAATTCTGAGATGATTACAAGTGAGCGAGCCGAGGGTGGTCTCTGACTCCTGAGGAAAAGCTGCTGGTTTTTTCCCTCCTCTCTTTTCTCCTGTTTATTTTTTTCGTTTTTCACACACCAATTCGGCAGTTTTAATCACCCTGCCTTCTTTCATAATCGATACGCGGCTTCTCGCCAAATCGGCGTTTGCACTAAAATGAAAATAATTAAGTCGACACCACACGAGCGCAAACAAACATTTCCAAAAGAAAACCGCCGGAAATGCGAAGGCAGAGAAACGACAGTCCTGGACTTGGTCCAGATCTGAAACATCACATTTCACAGGTCTTCAAAGACGGATGCCGTACAGGAGACGGTGAGTTAGGTCTTAAAGCGAGGCATTTGAAGTTGAGCTCACCAGGAGGCGAACGCAGAATCCACTGAGTCTTTCTAACATATCACAAATCTTTCAACAGATTGCAGCAATTCCACAAAGAAAAACCAACATCAAAAAGATCACGGCATCCTGACCGCTTCCCACAACGACACGACTTGGCGGCCGCACGTAGACGGATGCATGGCTCTCGGGGTCGTTAATGTATTTGCGGGGTAATTACCAGGGCGAAATTTCTGCCTCGCCCTCAAAAATGACATGCAAATGAAGCACGCATAAAATTAGGCCGGTGAATAAGTGAGTAATTGAGCCTCGAAACCTTTTCTTTTGTGTGAGGACGTTTCACACTTTCTCAAAGCCTTTCTGCTGTTTCCTCTATAATGGACGGGGTTTGAATCGGGTTCACTCTCGGCTCTTTGATCTGGTATTAAAGGATAAAGGAAAGTTGAATTTTTCTAGATTAAGGTTTCAAAGCAACAAAATGGCTAGGACCTTTTTCTCCCTCTTGTATTTCAATTGAGCGAGTCAAGAGTTTCCTTGCCTCTCAAGAGCCGAACTTCATAACCAATCAGTAAAAAAAAAGGAAATCTCTCCAAAGAGCCTGGAGGATAATTATGAGAAGGCTAATGAACTCGACTAGACTTGTAGTGTCAGTTTCTGTTTCACACGAATGACAGAGACGTGGAGGTTTGCTTGCGTATGAGTCAAAGTGCGAACGCTGACCGGATATCATCTGTGTTTTACGTTGAGCAGACGAGACATGCGTTTTACAGAAAGAGGAAAGTCGTGTGGCATCGGCATGTTTCTTCGATCAAACGCTGACGCTGATGTCATGCAATTATTAAGAGATGTGAACATGAACATTCATATTTTACTTCAGCTATTGCAAAAGCTTTCCGAGTGAAACAATATTCCGTTGTGATTGTTCTGAAAAGGCGACAGGTGGTTACAAAATGAGAGGGATTGATGACGTCAGCTGAAAAAGAAAGTCGTTTCAGATGTTAAGCAGAAATAAAATGCACTAACGAATCATTTACAAGAGCAGGAACATGCATTAAGATCTCTCTCCGCTCTCCAACTGCTTCCTCAAACTGTCCTATCAAAATTTCGGCAACAAGGCCAAACATATAATTCAAAAAAGAAAGCCACATTGTGTGTTTGTGGTGTTTTGAACAGATCGTCTTTGATGCTTTGTATGTCCGCTGAATCGAATTAAGAAAATGCATATCAAATTGTGGTTATGATATTATCCAACACATTTTCTTTTTTCAAAATATAATCATGAACTGAATATTTTGCATCAAGTGTAAAATTACTGTGATTGCCTTTTCATTATTAAAACTGTATAATGGTATTAGTATTTAGTTGCACGGTGAAAGCCCAGTAAAGTCTTTGGCTAAAAACTCTATAAACACTCTATTCAACCATTTTAAACAGAGTGATGGACGAAATTAATGTACTCACAAATTGTTTTTCGCTCCCTATCTTTTTTTTCCCCCTTGGATCCTTTATTTTGTATGCGATATTAAGACATGTAATTAACACGAAGAGCATTAAAGGGGCTCTTAACTATAATTTGCAGTTCATGAACTGTTTTTAAAAATTACACTTAATATAATTAACTTCTGTCATTAGGCCTAATCCCCAACGGCTGTGTGTGAATGCTTGCCTTAAAAAATTGCATATAGAAGGAAAGATGAAAAAAAAGGCATAGGTTTCCATGTCTCTAAAACAGGTCTGATCGCGTTCAGCTTTGCATTTTGAGACCGGAGCGTGCAATTATCCGCCTGCGAGGGGCAACGGTGGCGAGTCTATTATAAACAGCCTGCTCATAACACACACTCGTTTATGCCAACCCTGCGAGTAACTTGGCAGCAGTCGGCCTATAAACGCTGAACAAGTTAAATAGTAAGTATGAGGATGTTAAGTCTAAATTACTGACTGTTAAACTGTTGCATGTTTATGCTGACAGACAGCTGTGGAGTCACATGACTGTATCAGCTGCATTACCGTGCTGTGGTACGGTGTCCATCAGGGTTCTGTCCTGGGCCCAAGTGAGTTTAGCTGCTTTGACTGTTTGTCAGGTTATGTGAATGCGCTATAAATGGGAGGAGGGGGGAGGGGGGGGTGGTGGTGTCTATGTCAGGATAACTGACCGCTAATCTAAACAGATATGATTATAACCCCTGCGACAGGCCGCCACGCGAGCACAATTCCACTCCCCTGGAAACGCGTAATGAAGGATGTTCCTGGTCCCCAGCTGAGACCCTGCAGTCAGAGCCCTGATCAGGCATCTAATCAGCACTCAGCTGCACACACACACACAACCTGCTGCCTGCCGCTCAAATCTGTGTTTCTGCATATCAAAGGCTCCATACAACATGCTGGCAAAACCTATAATTACCTTTCTCCTATTTTAAACGAATAGTCCAAATAGGCTGTTACTGTAGGTATGTATGAGTGTGTGTTCAAGGCAAATGTAAATGTGTGCATGTGCACGTTAGTGTGTTCAACAATAAATAAAGGTTAAAAGGTCAATACCTTCTAAAATACAAATTAATAAACAAACAAAAAATAAGAGCAAAACTATTAATTTAATAAAAATATTACATTAATTGACCTAAAATTTGTTTATATTATGGATTAAGCCACTGGTAGTTTTGGGTTTACATGATTTGTGTTCTGTGTGTGTTTCTGTTGACCTCTCGCTGCTCATCTGTCTGGCGGACTGACTGTACGACATTGAACCGTCTCTCTTTGTGAGTGCCAGGCCCCACACACACACACACACACACACACACGCACACACACACGCACACACACACACACACACGCACACACACACGCACACACACACACACACACGCACACACACACACACACTCACACACACACGCACACACACACACACACACTCTCTCACACAGAGACAGCATATGGGAGACATGAATAATTGAGTTAGGTCAAAAGTCTGAGTCAAGCAAAACTTGAGGATAAATCAGAAATAATGTGTGTTAGAATTATTTTTAGAACATTTTGTCTATGAACTTTGTTGAATTTGGTGTAAAATATATGTATTATTAAATAATTTTGTATAATGTTATATACTATTATATATAACAAAACATTTTATAATATAATATTTGTAAAGTATATAATATAATTTGTATTATGTCCAAATAACAGTAAAGTCATGAAAACTAACTATATAACAGTGTATGTGCGTTTATTTTATTTTCAGTTTAAATGTATATGATTCAAATATTATGCAACATCAAAGATCTTCTCTAAAATGGAGAAAACACTCATGACCTAAATAGTTTATTCATTAATTTTAATTTGTTTAATTTTATATATCTCCATTAACTTTAATACGTTTAATACGTGGCTTTTATGCGCATAGTTATGAACGATATCTTTACAGCGTTTATTAATCAAGGTTAACAATGATTTTTACTTGCTAATACTTATACAAATGTACTAACATTTTACAAAAAAGTGTAAAAATATACGTTGAACAAAAAAATTAACAATACTATTGAAATTAACATTAACCTAGATTATTAAATGCTGTAAAAATTGTCTTTCATTGTTAGTTCATAATACCTAATGATTTAACTAATGCATTTTGTTAACAAATTTAACCTGATTGTAAATGTAATATATTTTTAAAATAATAACAAAATAAAAACAACGTTTATTGTTATTAACCTGATAATGAATATTTTCATGCAAGCATAAATATTTTATCATAATTATTATGCAAAGACAAGCTCATAGTATTCATTTCTGATTTTTTATTTTTTTTTACATAAATCATTCATATTGACTGATACTATAAGATGACAATATGCTGTCTACATGTGTGTACAGTAAGGCTGTGCTGCGTAGAGTCCAGTGTTCAGTGTGTTATATTATCTGCGAGAATGACGTTTGTTTTTGCATTGGAAGATTTAAGCCGTGCAGGAGAAAGATGTTTGAGAGCCAACAGCAATATGAGCGTGAGAGAGAGAGAGAGAGAGAGAGAGAGAGAGAGAGAGAG
>NW_015505826.1:462914-477914 GCF_001515645.1 Sinocyclocheilus grahami
CACTGACACAAACAAACACAAACACACACACACACACACACACACACACACACACACACACACACACAGACACACACACACACACACACGTATGCATTGTAAGAGCAGCAGAGCGGCCGTGTGACTGTTCAGAGTCGTTTGAATGATTCACAGAATTATTAAGGCCTTTCATTTGTAATATTTAGTAACCCTGTAATTCACCTTCTCATCAGACATTTTGAACTCATGTTGTCATTAATAAGTAACACAATGGCATGTAGAGTCACATAAAAAATGTAGGTAAGGGTTGTCAGAGCCGACAGCCCTGTGGGAAGCAAGGAGCTGAATCTTGACTAATCTAAATAAAAGCAAAAATGCCCAAATAAATAGTGGGTAAGGGTCATCAGTCATGGTGGGTTGGATGTAACTTCACACCCCGAACGGTTAGAATGTCTTATTAAGTTATAGCCACTGCAGTGGACGTCATTGAGCAGAGGGTTAAATGTGTGTGTGTTCATGTGTGTTCATGTGTGTCGCACTGCTGCTTCATCATCATTAATTAATATTCCAAGAGACATGAAACACGTGAAAAATATCAACAACAGCTGAAAACAACAGAAACGCACATCCTTCAAAAAAAGAGTCAACATTGGAAAGCTGTTCTAGACAAATATAGGAACTGGCTGATATTACACTGCTGGAATCATTACTTCTTTTTTATTTATTTTTGTTATAATGAACAAATGAAATTTATATCAGAAACACACTATAGCTGCCAAATATGTCACACTGAACTATAACCTGAGGCACAAAACTCCTTATGTATCCTAATGATGTGTGTTAGTACAGATATACTGTATGGGGAAGACCAGGACTAGCTGTCAACGTTGTTCACAGCTTGAGTCTTGCTTTTGTTTGTTTGTTTGTTTTTTAGACATTTCAAACTCAACTCCAATAACACTTTTTTTGGTAGAACTGTGCAGTTTTTCCCCCATAAATGTCACACTTCTTCAGGCAAATTGGCATGTATGTTGTAATTTTACACTTTTTTTTTTTTTTTACACTTTTATGAGAAATAATTCTGCTGCAAAGTTTTATTTTTTATATATATATATATGTGGTTTGTTTATACAGGAATTGATTTTTAAAAATAAACCACCATGATAAATATTCACTGGACTAAACTGCGACAGTTCTCCTCTATGTATATGCCATTTTAGCATAAATATTAAACAAAAAAATAAGTTATAAGTATTATTATTATTATTATTAACCACAGTTTAAATTCTACTTTAATTATCCTCTCAATATGCCAAAGATGAAACTGAAAAACTGAATAGATCGTTTAGTTAATAGACGTTGTATTCCTCTTTTTTTGTCATTTGCAAACTCAATTGATCAGAAGCGAGAGTGTGTGTGTGTGTGTGTGTGTGTGTGTGAGAGCGTTTGATCTGTGCTTTCATATGCATATGCTGTAGGAACTCAAGACACTTTAAGCTGTCTCTCTGTCTCTCTGTCTGTCTCGCTCTCGCTTTGTTCGACAGGTTCTCTGCTCTTTTTCTGAAGAGTTCATTGAAAACCCGCTTGACCTTCATCGGCTGTGAAGTTGTAGGAATATCTAATGACGGAGCCTGAGAATCACCTTTGAAAGGTGAGATTTCCGCCGCTCTCATAGAGTCAAAGCCAGAACTGAAGTGTCCTCTAAAACAAAAACACATGAATATATGGACGACGTATGATAATTCAGTCCACACACGCTCACTCACATTCACACACGTTCTTGAAAAGTTCTTTAATTTGGCTACTTTTATTTGAGCATAGTCATTTCCAAGAGAAATTAATTAAAATCCATAATACTCTTACAAAGACAATTCAGGAAAGATTCGTGTGTTTTCAGTCATGATATTATCATACATTAAATTTCAACTGTCCCTGTTCCACTTCAACAAAAGACATGTGGATCTCTTTTTTTCTTCTTTCAGTTGAAAATACAGTGTTCTCACAATGTTGTATCAAAAGTTCCCAAATTTTGGAATTTCCAGTAAATGGAAAGTAAAAGAACAAAAACAATGAACTGAAATGAAATCGAAAATTTGCATTTCACAATTAATGTTTCAAAACACAATAAATGCTCTCATCAACTCCAGCTTCCATTTTACTAAAATAGATCTATTTATTGAAGAACTATAATACTGTACTGTACAGTATGAAATAAATAAAATCAGGAGATACAAAATGGGCCACATAAATAAGATGTCATTTAAACCTACAAATAAAAGGATGCAATGCTGTCATTGCAAAACGGTTTGGTGTAATACTGAGAACGAAATTGCACAAACGTCGTTGTAAACTAAAGAGCTGCTGTGCTAACAGAGAGATCGTGCTGATCGGAGAGAGACAGAGAGAGACGGCTCGCGTCGCTCTCCTCTAATACTGAACAGGGTTGGCACTTTAGAAACGCGCTGATTAACAAGTTTGCATATAAGGCAACAACCTTCCAAAGGCTCAGTCCATCCGTCGTCTGTCCCGGTCGAATGATCGTTCTCTCTCTAAACAGTCTCTTTAAGACTCGAAATCGTCAAAGCAAACGGAATACTGTTACGGTCCTTCACGTGAATTCGGCCTAAAAGAGTGTGTGGCGAGGGCAGAAAAAAACGCATTAAATACTGATCCCCTGCACCCCTTTTTAACACTGTATAAATATACATCAGCAAATAATTTCATTATTCTCGTAGGGATTATAGAAGCAGAGTGCAATTTTTGTACAAGTTACTAGTTTGTGCTATAAATACTATGGAACACGTGATTTTAGGATGGTAGCACCACACATACTTTAGGCCTTAATACTGTACAATTTGTAAAACTTCATTTATTTTTTATATTTTTGCATAATGCAGCTTCGCAGACGACCCATCCCCCAAGCGAACAGCTACACCACATCCTCGGGATCCCATTTGGATTCAGTTTTGCCGTCCACGGAGCTCTCGTCCATCGAGTGCTCGCCGTTTTCCTCCTCGTCCCTCATGGTGTCCCCGTCGGTGTCCATGCTTTTGTTTTCGCTCTCCTCTTCCTCCTCCTCGAACTCCTCGTCTCGCCGGCCCATCTTCACGAACGCTCCTTCCACCTCCTTGAGTCGCTCCCGAATGCTCCCGTTCAGGCCGTCCCTCAGGATAGGCTCTGGTGTATGCTCTGGGTATCCGGGTGGAGCGATGCCCTGCAGGTATGCCCGGTTTAGCAGCAGCTCCGTGGGCTCCAGGTGACCCTTCTCTCGGGCTTCTCGCTCGGCCGCCTCGCGCTCCTCCGCCTCTCTCTTGCAGTACGAGTATCTGTGGTTCATGTGCTGCGAGTACGAGCCCGAGTGCGAGAAGCGCTTGCCGCATTTGTCGCACTGGTAGGGCTTCTCTCCGGAGTGCAGGCGGCTGTGTTCAATCAGATGATGCTTGTGTTTAAACGCTTTCTTGCAGATCTGACACTGGTGTGGCCGTTTACCTGCGGAAACACACAACGACAGATTGCACGCGGTGAGCGAGCGGATATGCACTCCTCACAAACACACACCAGATCTTGCACGCTAACCAAAATAAACACCAAATAAAAGGGTTCCGATGAAAACGAGCCAAAATAATCCAGTGTTATGAATGTTTGCCTGCTCTGGTTCTGCTTGACGCGCCGCCGTCTCGTTTGTGTATTTACTCTGTAACATTCCCTCACAGAAGTGAAGCGTGAAGCGGTGAGGCAGCGCAGGGCCCAAGCGCTACAACACTGCAACATAAATAAACCAGCGCAAACCAAACAAACACACAGAGCTGGAGCGCAGGAACAAACACATAGAGTGAAATGCGCTGGCGGATTCCTGCTGCGTAACTCTTTTTCTGTCGTTTGGAGACTGAGATGCTGTTGTGTGCTGCATGACGCGTGAGGTGACATGTCACCGCCTGACGTCACGAGAAAAGACCCGGGGCGACAAGAGCTGAAAGAGAGGGATGGATGGCATGAATGAAAGAGTGAAGGAGCGAGGGGAGACGCTGCGGTCAGAATTTAACAGGTGCTCGAGGCCAAAAATAAATAAATAAAAAAAGCCACCGAAAGTGACAGATTTCCCCTAGATATTTAATTGCTGGGGTTTTATGTAATATTTGCTATATTCCATCATACTCTCCTCTAGGCCAGTCGAGTGACCTGTAGCTGTCAGATATCTGTATTCACGCTCTCAGAGGTGACTGATGTTCAATATGCACATGATATGCTTTTTTCATGAAAGTTATGCAAAATGTATTCTAGCTTAATGTTTATGTGCTATAATATTTGTGCATCACTTTTGC
This sequence comes from Sinocyclocheilus grahami, assembly GCF_001515645.1. Taxonomy (NCBI): domain Eukaryota; kingdom Metazoa; phylum Chordata; class Actinopteri; order Cypriniformes; family Cyprinidae; genus Sinocyclocheilus; species Sinocyclocheilus grahami. The sequence goes on from NW_015505826.1 coordinate 467,216, forward strand.
ATTTTATGCTTTTTGATTGCAAAATGAACATCCATAATTATTCAAATATCATTTTTGTAATAAGTCAAATAGTGTAATTGTGCTTTTTTATTATTAGTTGATTCACAGTTGACATGCACCATGCTCTGTATTTTTTATTTATTCATTTAATATTTTCCCCTGAAAATCCAATGAAAATCAACTGTAGGGGGTAAATATTGCTCTTAATAAAAACAATTTGCATGCATTACATTAGCATTTAAATAGTAATGTGCATGTTGTGAACTAGTTGTGGGCGATATATTGAATATTTGTGATGATTTTGAAGGCAATATAAAATTATGCAACATTGTGTTCATTTTAATGCACTTCATATTTGACAATTAACTTTCTTTAAATATATTAAATATACATTATTTATTTGTAAATTATTTGTATTAATTTAAATGAACTGATTCAAAACACTCCTGTAGCATTTTTCATATATTAAATAATTTATTAAAAAGACGATGCAAATACTGCGTTGTATTACTACAGATCGTTATACAGTCGTATATAAATGAAAGTGAAAAAACATGCATTGATTATTTTAACTATATTTTTCAGAAATGCACTGCTTGCATTAAACATTTAAAATATACCCTTAAGTTAATGATTTATCTGATTGGAAAACAAATACTTAAATATCAGAATGCATATTGAATATAATTTTTATTGAGGTAGAAACATATTATATAAGACATAATTGTTTATGTTGTATTGCTTAGTCTGACATTACACTGATATGCTACATCAGTCCTAGTCTGAACTTTACATTTACTGACACATGTAACTGGCCAAGAGCTGACCGCAAACAGCACAGGAATGCACCGCCGTAATACACGATCACCCACTCGCAGAGAGAGAGAGAGAGAGCGAGAGAGAGAGAGAGAGAGAGAGAGAGAGAGAGAGAGAAATTAAATAGTTGTATTCACGTCAGTGGATTCATTCCCATGTCCTTCCAGACTGACTGTAAACGGTGATGCAATCAAGAGAAAGAAACTGTGTGTGTGTGTGTGTGTGTGTGTGAGAGAGAGAGAGAGAGAGTGTGTGTGTGTGTGTGTGTGTGTGTGAGAGCGAGAGAGAGAGAGAGTGTGTGTGTGTGTGTGTGTGTGTGAGAGAGAGAGAGAGTGTGTGTGTGTGTGTGCGCAGTTACTCTCCTCCTCTAATTCACTTTTATTTCACTCTTTTATTCACACTGGCTGGTCTCTGGAATAGAATGTGACCTTAACTCCATGTCTACAGCGGGCATGAGTTGCACATCACAATGCATCAAAACTAAATCGCTCCCTTTATAATCAATGACGCTGTCTAGAGTTGCTTTCAGCGGACAGATGCTCCGTTTATATTTCTAAAGAGCTGCAGAGCTGCTCCAACCACTTTATTCTCCCATCCTTCCGAAAAACTATTATTTTACTTGCAAACCCTTATATGTGTGGAATTAATTTTATTCTATGAATTTAATTCTTGATGTCTCTGGTCTCTGCCTTTTTTTTTATTTAAATCATATTGTGTTTTTAACCCTATGCAGTTTTATAAAACATTTTGTATTATAATTTTATTGGTTCTAAGATAGCCCATGCTAAATCAATTTTCTGTTGAAAATTATTAATTTCAATAAAAGCGTAGCCTCAAGCTTACAGCGGATTGATCAGTGTTAAAGAACCAGTGTACACATGCTGTCAGGCTACATTCACACCGAAAGTGTCCAATCCTGATTTAGGCAACACATTTCACATTTTTGTCATATTTTATTTCAAAATTAAATTAGAAAAAGTATCTTTATTTGCATTCTCTATTCTATTTATATTGTTACTGTTCAAAGATGTGACCCTGACAATTTTATATCTAATGTAAATCAAAATACAAGTATAAATGTAAGTATATTGCTGCATTTTTATGTGTAATAATTAACACAGTGAATGCATTATATTAATTGCAAGGGTAAATCAAGCATGCAGTTATGACAACTGTTAAGTTACACTGGCATAAACAAATATAAAAACACATTTACAACCTAAAAATGTCACATGAAGTCATTTAGCAAAAATGTTGCCAGTTTATTTTATTTTATTTTTTTCACATTTGAAATGTAATTTTCCCTGTTCATACAACCATCCAAAATCAATTCTGTAAATTAATAAATAATAAATAAATGTGTGGTGTGAATGTAGCCTCTACTAACAGTGCAAAGGTCAAAGGTTCATGCTCCCGTTCACTCCCAGACAATTCCAAAAAAGTATTCAGTCCAGCTTCTTGTTTGTGTGTTTTTTCTAACTGTTTAATTTTGCTTAAATATTTTCTTAATTTAGTGCAATGTCAGTGTCATGTTTTTGCCACATTAATTACATTTACAAATCCTCTCACTGACTGTCAACAGGAGAGAAACATGTTGGTTTTTACTAAAAAAGAAAAAAAAAGAAAACATGATTAAGGTAGTGGAAAAAGACAGAGCGAAAGAAAGAAAGCAAGAAGCAGCGTGAATATTCTGGAGTTAGACAGACAGTTATTAAATGATGGTGTCTAGAACAGTATATATACCTGTGTGTTCATATTTGTGTCTGAGGAGGGAACTGCTCTTCTGGAATGTTTTGTCGCAAAGGTCACACGCGTACATACCACTTTCTGTTTTCTTAATCTTCTTCCTGGACAGACAGGCCTCGGGGTCGGCCATATCATCTAGACTGCTCAGATAATCTGCCGGCCCGTCGAGAAGCTCGCTCTGGAAAGAGACGGCGACCGTTAGCTCCTTGAGTTTAGTATTATTTTTATTGTCATCACACAATGTGGTTCACTCTACAGTGCAACGATAATAAAAATAACAAATCACAAATGGATAAGCATTAGAATAAAATAAACTTTTACAAAATCTGCTGGTGTCAGAATCAATTACTTACAATTATGATAATTTACAATTCAAAATTAATGTGATATGATATATGATGTGATATGATATAAAAATAACAACATGATCTAATGATATAATTTATTAATATTTTAATGATTATTTATAATTAAATATGTTCATAATGAACTGTAATATAAATTATACACCCAGATAAAATAATCAATAAACTGTAAATGACAGAGAACTTGCTTGTTTAATCTATTTATGTATTTCATGATTTTCCTTCTTTTTTTATTTTTATTTGAATATGTAAAAATGAATAAGATACGCATTTCTTAGCTAAAACTGGAGTAGGAGTCTTAAGAATTTAATATTAAAATGTTTGCGACCTGAAAAAGCATGTAAAGGCAGGATATTACAAATGAGGCCTTTCTCTCTTCTTAATCACACCTTATTCCATATATTTGCATTCAAATTTGGTTTAATTTCATACATGAAAGGGTGTTAGCGCAGTATTTATCTGAGCAGAGATTACCCCGATAGGCTTAAACTTAAATTAATGGGGAAAAAAATATTACATTAGAAGCTAATAACAATAAGGAGAGAGTCTTAGTAGGGAATATTGCCACAGTCCTCTAATTTCAAACGGTAATGATTAAATCAAGAGGGGCACAAAATGGCCAAAACTGCAGCGACAATGCCCTCATTAAGGACAGCCGGCTCTGGACTGACAATACTTCTGCGCACTCTCTTTTAAAAAGCTCTGTGCTATCGTTCCGCAATCAATTTGAGCTAAATGCCCTTAGCTGTATTTTTAAAATCTAATTTAATAACTTAGAATAGGAAACATTATTAATACTTTTTTATCAGAATGGTTTCCCCGATGTTAAACAGCCCTCAGCGCTGAGCTGTAATGAACATGGGGAGTGTGCATTATTAATCTTTATGCTCAAGCTCATTTCAGCCTTTCTTGCTGTAGAAATATAGGGAAAAAAGGGGTAGAAATAAAGAGATATGTCTAAGGTTCACTGATTCTCTATGTCTCTGGTTTTTTTCACACCTGAGATGGGAAAAAGAGCAGCGGTGCCACAGGCGCATCTATGCTAGACCGATGTTTCCTGCTCTCGGTATCTTGGACGAGCCACTCAAGAACTGGCAACATAACCTTTACCACTAAAAGAGCCAGCGTATGGCACTAGAGGCATTGACATCTACCACAGGAACCGCGGTTCTCTTTCATCACCTCATCCGCCGCTGGGCGTGAGGTGAGCTCCCCTCTCCCACTCTGAGTGGCTTTTAATTAGTGTCTGAATGAAGCCGAGCGCCACTCACCAGAGGGATAGAAAATATAAACACAAGGCCTGAGGGTTTATGAAACAGCGAGTCTGTTATTTACCTGGAACCCTGGCTTCCGCTGGTATTTTCTCCTCTGCTGCATCTCGGCGAAGCTGGCCGCGCCTGCCGCGTACGTGTAGGCCATGTGCGGCAAGAAGCTTATCTGGTCAAGGCTGGGGTAGGGTCTCAGCCCCGGGAGACTGGCTTGGACCGGAGGCATGAACGTAGGGGGAGGAAATGCACTTTGGGGCGGGAGGGAAGTGTACAGGGGTTTGGCAGTGAAGGGGTTCAGACCAAACATGGGGCTCGAGCTTTTGTTCAGATTGCTGTTTGCATTGGGGCTGCCAAACTCCTTAGAGAGATAAGCCAAGTTGAGCGGCTCGTCTGCATGCTCGCGGAGTGTCATGACGTGGTTATGGTCAGTGGGGGTGCTGTTTAGCTTGGGTCGGCTTTTCATAGTCAAGATGTGCTTTGACTCTTTCATGAGCTTTGGCAACGAGAGGTCAAGAGGTTCAGCCTGCAGGTCCTCAGAGGTGAAGCTGTTGGGTGTGTAAGAGCTAGTGTGGGAGTTTTTGGAGGAGGCAGATGACAAGTTTAGAGGAGATGGCGTGTTGCTTCTGGAGTGGCCCAGCTTATCCCTGAGCGGCTTGTGGTTGGAGAACTGAGGGGTTTTGGAGAGCCTGAGTGGGGTGTCGTAGTTGTTAATGTTGTTATGAAGCTCGAGGATGGATGGGGATGTGATGTGATCAGTACCTTTGACCAGGGACATCGGAGACCGGATGCCTAACGAGTCTTTAGTGGGCGTGTGAACGGAGACTGGATGACCAGATTCCACGTGGTTCCTGTCTAAAGGAGGAGTCCTGGAATTAGCATACTGAAAGACTTTCCTTTGCTCAAACCACTCTTTCACAAACTCCTGCGGAAGGCCGACTGCTATGGAGATTTTCAGTAGTTCTTCTGAGTTGGGCTCCATGTTCATGGCGAAATAAGCTTTCAGCACTGACATGTGGTCCTTGTAGGGACTGATAGGGCAGTTGACGCCCTTCTCGGGAATGACGGAGGGATGCAAGAGGACATGTTTCTCAGCAAACAAGCCAGTTTTGTTGGTCGAGGCATTCTGAGCGGGCTGAAGCACGGCCTTGATTTCCTCATTCATCTTGCAAAGGTAGCGCTCGTGCTGGTGCAGGGGAATGGGGCCAGGGAAGGTCTCTTTGCAATATTGGCAGGAGAAGGGTGTAAACATTAGATTATTATTCTCATGCGTTTTGTCCTCTATACCTATATCTAGCATATGATTTGCCTTCTCTTTCTTGATATTGCTTATTTGCCTCTTAGAGTCCGTAGTCAAGCTCTGAAGGCAGGCTTTGGCTTCGTTGACCTTCTCAAGTGTGTAGTCTATGATGCTCTTTGTGGCACCGTTGTGATTGATGAGTGGAAGAGTATTCTGGGGTCCACCTGGAGAGGTGAGCCCTTGCTTCTGTTCCTCTATTTGGGAACCCAACTCCTTCATGTAAGCCTTCAACTTGGAGATCTCCTCTGGCTTGTAGTCCATCTTTTGTCGACAAACTGTGTTGTCCACAATCTGCAGGACCCTCTGAACCTCGCTCAGGTTGTTTCCCAGTGATGGGTATCCCAGCATTTGCCCCTCCATCCCCATGCCCAGGTGCTGAAGGGGATTATGGGAGTTATGAATGCCCAGTGGGCTGCCTCCCCTCATACCACCATTGAGGAAGGGGCTGCCTGTACCGTAGCCATGAGAGGCCATCATCAGCTTATAGTCGTTGAAGTCCAATGGTTCAGATTTGATGTTGAGGTGGTTGGACTGGTCTTGCAAACCGAGTGGTTTGCCATTCTCCAGTTTGTGTCGTAGCTGTGAAATGGCGTTGTTCGTTGGGGAGGACGATGCAGAGGTCGGAGATGAACCCGTCTTCATATTGTTCCTCGCCCTGCCATTGATGGCGATCAGTCCGATGCATTTCTTACTGCTTATGTGTGAACTGTAGGACCCGGAGTGCGAGAATCTCTTCTTACAGTTTGGACATTCGTATGGCTTCTCACCTACAGTGAAGACAGACAAAGAATTTGATCACATCAAAAAGTGAGAGATGTTCTTATCAACACTGATTGCATTTCTTTCAAAGTAAAGAGTGTGTACCCTCTCTTTATCTAATGAAACATCTTTGCTGAGACAAAGCAAACAAAGAACCCATTAATTCTGATGTAGAATTAAGAACATTCTTTGCTAAAGCAATGCGTTATGAAATAAATAAAACGACGTACCACTGTGTATCCGCAGGTGCTCCTTTAGATGGTGTTTGTATTTGAAGGCCTTGCCGCATTCGGTGCATTTGAACTTGCGGTTGCCAGAACCCTGGTTGAGTATCTGGTGCTGTGGATGAGAAAATATTCACATGAGCTTCCCTTGCACAAACACACAACAGGCAAGATTTCAGTGAATAATTTTATGACGGGCCAAATGGCTCCCGTTGTAAAGCAGCATCTTGCTTTGGTTGGGTGCATTTGAGCAGCGATAACAGAGCATCTCATACCTTTTCATTTCCTGATTCTAGAGCCAGAAATGCTGCATTGGCAGCGAAAAAAAAAGAAACAAAAAGAATCCTATTTTTAAGATGTTTTTCCTCATTAGGGAGACAGAAATGATCCACTTCATCTAATTTAGCATAATCGTTCCAAACAAATCACGCATATTTAACCAACACATCCTTCAGATACCTGTGCAAAGAGATCATTACGCAAAAAGGTGGACTCGCATAAATGTTGCAATTTTATAATTGGACACAAATTTGTAGACTGTTTAAAGGCTTCAAACGTCTCTTTAATAATGCGTGAATGCGGCTCGTAGGCAGGCACTTAATTTGCTGTTCAAAGGTAGAACATGAGCGCTGCGCCCCTCGCATTTGCAATTCAAAGCAGAGCCTCGAAAATCAAAATATAATAACAATAACATCAACAACAATACAGGCGTCAGTGCAGAGAAGCAGAAAGCGCACCAGGCGAGCACAATTAATTCAGAGTGGGAGGTGAGTATGTCGAACGGGCATAGGAACACAAAAGGCCTGTGAGTGCCGCCCATGATCGGCTCCGACAACTGGTGGGGAGAGAGAGAGGCCCGCATTCCGCTGGAGACAGATGGCATAAAGCACAGGACACAGGGAGGATTGTTCAAACAGCGGCAACCTTCAAACATCAAGCGGGGAGCAAGGCGGCCCACGGTGGGGAGGGACCCCACCATTCGCTCATATGTTGCTGAGTCGCATAAACAAACAGCAACAGCTGCTTTACGCCCCTACCTTCCCTCTGAGGATGGAGGCAGGTTTTAGTCCCACCATCACCCTCGATGTGATACAGTCACTCCGTCTACCTAATTGTGACTGGCAGCAGCGAGAGGAGAGGGATTTTTCCGCCCGGTGTGATGCATTTGCACTAAGTGTGTCAAGCATGATGTGGGAGGGGCATTTGATTGGGTATTTGTATTTTATTGGGCTTAGCAAGTATCGGTAAACTAGAGTCACGTACACATGTAGAGCGCTCTACTGCGCATCACGGACTGATTTCAATGGCCATCGGATTTTCAGACAACTGCAAATTTTCAACAGGAAAGTCTTTCAAGATGAAGCGCACAAACAAAGACCAACAAATAGGAAGTAATTTGTGGATTAGAGAGGTCACGGGTGCAGAATGGGCCATCTGTTCATGTTTCGAGCGGCCCGTGGCATCAGGTGAAGAAGTTGGCAGCTCGTCGTGTATCAAATCATTCTGTTCTAGTCAGAACGTCATGTCTGAGAGATAAAAGAGCTGCTGTACCTCATCTCGGATGATTACAGGAGCGAGTCTGATGTCCTCTTTGAGCCGTAAAGATACGTTTTAAGTGGTTCAGTCACTAGAGAGATCCACGTATCACGTTGCATTACATAGACCTGCTTTATTTACAAGAGGAGATGCAGTGTATCTACCTGTTTATACAGGCGAATGCGTCTTATATCTGACACGAAAGCCACAACAACCCATATAATGTATGTAAATAATGCTGCAACAGATTGTTAAGAAATAAAACGCTGAGTGCTCGGCTCACGTTTATCATTTACGCACGTGGAAATTATGATGTGTTACTCTGTCACCGCAGAGAAACTGATTTTTAAAGAACATAAAAAAGAAAACCTAAAGAGCGGATACATTTCGAAATTGGAAATTAACATAGTCATTCGATCGTGAATATAAGACTGCAGAATCATATCAGAGCAGGCCATCAAAAAACCATTTAGACCTCAATTAAGGCTATAACCATTAAAAGATCTGCATCTTCAAAATGGCATGAAAAATTAATAATGATTGACAATCAAAATTATATCTTTTCTCCGAGGGAATACAGCACATTAGATAGAGAGAGAGCGAGAGAGGAAGTGTGGCTCACCTGATCTCGTCCTGGCTTGTGTGTGGCCATATGTCTCTCCAGCTGAGTGCGGTAACCAAACGTGTAGCTGCACAGAGGGCAGGCGAAGTTCTCCTCGTTTTTCTCGTGCCGGTACTTGATGTGTTCCTTTAGGGAAGTCAAGCGTTTGTAACCCCGGTCGCAGTAGGGGCAGGTCAACAGTTGGGCGAAAGCATCTGGAGTTCCAGGTGGCAGGTCTGCAGCAGAGAGAGAGGGGCAGTGGGCCAAAAGGTCAGCAAATCAATGGCAGCGAATGGGCGCTGTGCCCAGGGTGGTACGAGGAGGTATCTGTACAATCTGCTCCACTGTGTGACGCCATCAAAGTTGGCACTGCCACCCAAACACGCACTCACGCCAATGCATGAACACACAGTAGGTGCATTCGAATTCACACAATTCGCTGAGTTTTGCTCGTGGGCTTTAGGTGAAGAAATATAACACATTCATGTTTTAAACTATTTTACACTCCTAAAGTGGGAACATGCTAGTGACAGACATGTCAGATTAGCCAGGCCCATAATTTGGAAGATGTTTAGCCATTTAAAGATGATGGCATCGGCCAATAATTAAAAAAAACAGGTCAAATTCAATATCCACTGACCCTTTTGGGAATGGAAAATGCAAAATTTTTTTTTCAGTAAATATTGTTCAAAATTAACTATAAATCAATAATAAAACTAAGTTGGAAATAAATGTAGTCGGTTTTATTTATATGATATCTGCAAATATGAGAATTGTTTCTGCCACTAGCTACATTTGCTCTTTAATATTAATATAAAAACATATGTTAACACTTTACTTGAAGCCTTTGTATATAATGCATCATACAATAATTGTAATGCATTAATTATGCCCTGTAATGCACCTCATAATACACTGTATGATCTCATGAATAATTATAACCACAGATTTATTATCCTTACCTATTTGTTTTACACCTTTAGAAAGTATTATGCATTAGAACATTGTATTGCACTGTAACAAGGAATCTGCAAATATTTAGGTTATTTCTGAAAAAATAAATATCATACTTTATAACGTACCTTATGAACATGCATTATGCATAAATGCATCAAGTGTTACCAAGCATTCTTCTATTAAAATTGTATTTGTGTTGGTTCTATGCAGTTTATGGTAACATTATGGGTTTTGTATATGGGTCGCCACTTGGCGTTCAAAATTAAATCCGGGTCTTGAAACAGAAGCAGATGGGAGCCTCACAATTGGCCTGGACTTCTTTGGATTGTGTCGGAATAAACTGCTACTAACCCTAACTGGCTAAAAGCAGTTGTTTACAATGGTTTAAACCCAAACACAGTGAGTTTGCTGATGCCGTTTGGGGGCCAGTTGTGTTCTCTCCGTTGTAATCGCTTCTGGTGGCTCGCACGTCTAATTTTTCACACGTTCTTCATAATCGAGGTATGCGGCTGCCCCCCTCAGGACGGGAAATTTCAGGTTTATGATTTCACCACTCGGACAGCTGCACTAAAGGTAAACACTGCGGCATGCAGCCAATCAGACGGCGGCAGCAGCTGCTGGGCATTCTCACCGTTCTCCTCGTGTCCGTTGGCTTCGGGCGTGGCGAGGCGGGAACGGGAGAGTTCCTCCGGTGCTTCGGGGTAGATGATGGCTGTGTCTCCTCTCTGGAGGTATTCGGCAATGCTGACCACATGACTTTCACTGTCCACCAGTTTACGCTTCCGGAAGAAATCCTCAAACTCAGTAGCGCAGTGTACGCTCTTCACTAGAAACACACACACACACACACAGAGAGAGCGAGAGAGAGTGTGTTTAAATAAAACCTGGATTCTTGCTTGCATGAGAAAAATATGGAGCATTGGAAGGTGACGCAAGCCTGCGGCAGCAGCTGTGATCAAAAGAATGCAGGAACATTAGAGAAATGTTCTAGGAGGGATACGTCTAAATTACTGCCTTATCTAGCCACCTAATAGACACTAAAATAAGAAATATGACTTAATCTAACAGGAGAACCATTGGAATTGTGGAAAAGCTTTTTAACGATAAACCCTTTTTTTCTACTTTTAAAT
>NW_015505826.1:483057-503057 GCF_001515645.1 Sinocyclocheilus grahami
CAACCCACACACACACACACACACACACACACAACACACACACACACACAACACACACACACATATCATGGAATTGTAACACAGCGGAATCACAGACATTCCGGCTCCAAGAGAGTTTATCAAATTAAAGGAATGTTCCGGGTTAAACATGAGTTAAGCTTTATCAACAGCATTTGTGGCATCATGTTGAAAATAATAACAACAAATATATCACTAGCTATCAATGTATAATTTAAAACTTGTTTACTTAAAATTCAAATATATACAAGAACTGTTATTAGAAACACAGGACTGTAGTTGATTTAGAGTGTAGGGCAGGGTTATCATTGTTAACTAAAAGCATTACAAATAAAACATTTAAAATAAAAAGTTATCTGAAATAAAATAAGTGTTAACCAAAATAAAATATTTAAAAATATATATAATTTTTTTTGCACCAAAATTAACTTTTTATTCCCAAGGCATTTCTTATTTTCGGTAAAGCACCAAAACATAATGAAACAAAAAAAAAAAAACCTTAATCAAATCAAATAAAAATAAATAAATAAAATAATGCAATAAAATACAACAAAAACGAATAAAATAATAAAAACAAAACTACTAAAACTTTAATGAAAATTTAAATTTAAAACAAAATAATCTAAAAAATAAAATTAATATATACATACTTCTGTAATTACCACATTTGATTATTTTAGTCTCATATATAACACTGTATGTGGGCTTATGAAAGTGGGCGGCCATGATGGCCTTTTCTGCGGTATTCTACCTCATCTCAAACAGTTGGGGTCATGAAAGAGGCCTTTAGTTCAACGAAGTGTGAGAAATCCTGGTCTAAAGAAAAATAAAATCTTGGATTCTCCGAACCGCTGTAAATAATGAAGCCGGCTGCTCTCCTGAAGCAAAATCAGACTTCATAGTATTCCTAATGCCACTACCCCGGCTTTTTTTGGGGCGTATTAAATTTTTAGACTAGCGAACGCCTCCTCTTTCTCTCGGCTCTGTGCACAGCTAGTTCATTAGCAGAAATGAATAGCGAAGAAGTGCTCATTTAGATGGTCTGTCTTCCATGGGCTCTCACACTCCTATGTTTCTGTCATACGCTTCTAAGAATCATTGACACTTATTACACATGTAAATGGCTATCATAAAAATAAAAATTTCATTTAAGATTCTTAATGACTTGAGCAGCAGCCTGGCCTCCCTTAATGATTACCTCTCTCCCTCATTAAGAGTATTTATCTCTCACACTCACACACCCACAACACACACACACACACAACACACACACACATATTATCATGGAATTGTAACACAGCGGAATCACAGACATTCCGGCTCCAAGAGAGTTTATCAAATTAAAGGAATGTTCTGGGTTAAACATGAGTTAAGCTTTATCAACAGCATTTGTGGCATCATGTTGAAAATAATAACAACAAATATATCACTTGCTATCAATGTATAATTTAAAACTTGTTTACTTAAAATTCAAATATATACAAGAACTGTTATTAGAAACACAGGACTGTAGTTGATTTAGAGTGTAGGGCAGGGTTATCATTGTTAACTAAAAGCATTACAAATAAAACATTTAAAATAAAAAGTTATCTGAAATAAAATAAGTGTTAACCAAAATAAAATATTTAAAAATATATATAATTTTTTTTGCACCAAAATTAACTTTTTATTCCCAAGGCATTTCTTATTTTCGGTAAAGCACCAAAACATAATGAAACAAAAAAAAAAAACCTTAATCAAATCAAATAAAAATAAATAAATAAAATAATGCAATAAAATACAACAAAAACGAATAAAATAATAAAAACAAAACTACTAAAACTTTAATGAAAATTTAAATTTAAAACAAAATAATCTAAAAAATAAAATTAATATATACATACTTCTGTAATTACCACATTTGATTATTTTAGTCTCATATATAACACTGTATGTGGGCTTATGAAAGTGGGCGGCCATGATGGCCTTTTCTGCGGTATTCTACCTCATCTCAAACAGTTGGGGTCATGAAAGAGGCCTTTAGTTCAACGAAGTGTGAGAAATCCTGGTCTAAAGAAAAATAAAATCTTGGATTCTCTGAACCGCTGTAAATAATGAAGCCGGCTGCTCTCCTGAAGCAAAATCAGACTTCATAGTATTCCTAATGCCACTACCCCGGCTTTTTTTGGGGCGTATTAAATTTTTAGACTAGCGAACGCCTCCTCTTTCTCTCGGCTCTGTGCACAGCTAGTTCATTAGCAGAAATGAATAGCGAAGAAGTGCTCATTTAGATGGTCTGTCTTCCATGGGCTCTCACACTCCTATGTTTCTGTCATACGCTTCTAAGAATCATTGACACTTATTACACATGTAAATGGCTATCATAAAAATAAAAATTTCATTTAAGATTCTTAATGACTTGAGCAGCAGCCTGGCCTCCCTTAATGATTACCTCTCTCCCTCATTAAGAGTATTTATCTCTCTGCGTCTCTGACTGCGCCTCCCGCACCAATGATGCTTGCAGGAGGAAAGCGGGAGCCGCGTTTACACGGACACGCGGCACTCTGCTATTACTGCAATTACCAATGATGCTCCGCAAACCGGGTGGAATGCGCCTACAACAATTACAGGCAGAAACGGGTCTTATGTGATAATTAAAGGGAAGCGTTCTGCTGTAGTTGCACTGGAAGTGAGAGCAGGCTTCAACAAAATATCAGGGACAACATACAGAGGAGAGGGGTGTGTCTAAAATGTAATGGGCGTGGCTACACGAGGAGGGGTGGGTCTAAGAGGACAGAGGGTGTGTCTAAGAGAATATATGCATGACTAAGAGAGAACGGGGTGTGTCTATGATAAGATGGGCATGTCTAAGAGAAGAGAGAGTATGTCTAAGGGGAGAGAGGGTGTGTCTAAGAGAAGGTGTAACTAAGAGAAAGGGGGGTCTAATATAATAAAGGGTGTGTCTACGGAATGGTTATGAGATGATGGGGTGTGTCTAAGAGAAGATGCATGTGACTAAGGGAGGAGGGGGTGTGTCTAAGATAAGATGTGCACGTCTAAGATAAAATAGGGTGTGTCTTAGTGAAGATGGGTGTGTCTAAGATACGAGAGGGTGTGTCTTTGATTAAAGGCACGTGTTTTCGTAAAGGAAGTGGGCGGAACTCACCGGTACCATCGACTGATGTACTGATCAAGTCGTTTTCGTGCCAGACGTTCTCTATTCCACTGTCCTTCATATCATCTTCATCATCCACAGTCTTCCTCAGCAGTGTGTGACCCAGGGTCGGGGAGGGCGGGGCCACGGACTCTTGATTGACAAGGCTGACTGGACTCACCGCCCCATTGATCAAGCCGTCCTCCTCCGATACCAGAAGTCTGTCCTCTTCCTCCGTCTCTGATCCGGTTTCTACAACGTTCTCAAAGTCCAACACTGCCAAATAAACACATAGACACACAGATGATCAATACTACGGATTATTACACTGAGCTTGTCCATGTATGTGAATCATAACTGAGAACTCCATTAGGATTGCTAAACTATGAAAGAGCGTAAAACTCCTCCGGGATGAGTTAATAAAGAAAGGCCTTATATTTATTTTCATCTGTGCATTCTTTAGTTTTGGTGAGCGAGAGTATGCCAGCACACACACACACAGCACAGTCTATCTTAACATTCCCCTGTGGACAAAAAGATTACACTAGGCATATCTGTTCCTAACATGATCTTTGGCTAATCCACTGGTCTGCACTTGCCTTCCGAACAACTGCACAACAGGTGCAAATTAAAATGAAAACGGTGCATGTGTGTGCGTATGTGACCTGGGCTGAATACCAATTGACAGGGGAAACAAAACCTTTTCAAGAGGTGTGACCACAAGGGTTTAGGCAAGTTCAGACTGAGTAATGCTCTCCGTGAGAGAAAGAACCCAAGAAAAGAGACAGAGAAAGAGGGAGGGAGGATATAAGAATAGAAAAGCCAAAAGAATAAGTGAGACATTCAGACTTGATGTGTGGTCCAGATATACCTTCAACACATTTACATTCAAAACACCCTTCACACGCCCAGCGACCGGACGCAATATTTCTGGACAGACTGCCGGTGCTGGAACACTTCCACGAGTCTGATCGCAGAAAAGACGGTTCTGGAGCGAAAATATGGGCTTTAAATTGGCTCACAAATCAGAAGTTTTCAAAACAACAATTGCTTGACAAAACTTAAATAATTAGATTGATTCGACTCCACCCACACTAAAATAAACTGCATTGTTTACAGTGAATTCATTGTTTTCTTGGGGTTTGGGGTCAGTAAGATTTTTTTTGTAAGAAATTAATATATTGATTCATCATTAATGCATTCCATTGATCAAAAGTGACAGTAAAGCCATTTCTAATGTTACAATATAATTCTATTTCAAATATGCTGAAAATACAGCTGCGCATCACAGAAATACATTACAGTTTAACATATACTCACATAGAAAATAGCTGTTTTAAACTGAAATAATATTTCACAATTTTGCTGTTTTAACTGTATATTTGATCAAATAAATGCAGCCAGATGATACTTATTTCAAAAACATTACAGATTTGTGCCATCCTCAAAACTTCTGAACAGCAGTGTTCATTTAAATAACTTCTGACCATCTCATCAGAGCAATTTGTGATGGCACAAAGACATTTGGATGTTATAATAAGTTCTCAAAATGAGTTCATGAACAGGTTACGGAAAATGGTTAAGAGAGACAGAAGGAGAGAAAGACAGAGCAGCGAGCGAGAGAGAGAGAGAGAGTGTTCCTACAAAGTAGAAATGACATCTTGAGAAGTTAAAAACAAAATCCGTCAACTTTGTACTCGCTGCTGGAAGACTTGAAAAGGCCGATAAATAATGATGGGTTGGGTGCAACTTCAGATTGAGTAAAAACTCTGGAGCGAGAGCATTGTTTGGCTGACAGACAGCCTATCACACGCCGGTATTGTGCTCTTCAACACAATAATTCCAACCTGCTAATGTCACGGCAGCCATTACAGTGATTCCTCACCTCATCTCTAATCAGTCTTTTGTGTTTCCAGAGCGCAGACACAAAGAAACGATAATGTTTACTTGCCGGCTAAGTTCTCCTCTGATGACACTCTCTATTCGTCGGCGTCTTCTGCGAGTGTCAAAGGGAACAAAGGCGATTACGGCTGCCATTCTCGCGCTGATGCTACCTGCTCCTCTGCTTTTGATTTCAAACAAATAAAGGGAACATCTCTCACTCCGATGCCACAGATAATTAAAATGACATTCCTAATTGCCCCAGTCACCGTTAATGTTGGGCTTAACCTAGGCTTGTCATTTCTGCGGCTGATAATCGCAGGGCCGCGCGAGACGGTATTGATTCTGATGCTTTCTCCACGCAAACACACATTTAGACGACTACAAACTGGAGGAACTTAATCAGAGATGTTAAAAGTGTGACAAAACCAGCTACAGAACTATTTTCACTCTTAAAAAAGCACATTTAAAAGAGTATTTCTCTTCTGGCAAAACTGCACAAAAATCATCCAAAATCACCCAATTTTTTTGTTCAAAGAAAACCTCCGTAAAATGAATTCAGGGTTTTTATAGTTAACTACATCTAAAACCATTAAAAATAAACCATTGAAATAAAATGTTAACTGACGATAAATTATATATATACAAACTATAATAGTGTATTGATACTAAAATAACAGTGGCATCTGGCATAACATAATGTGAAGAAATGTAGTTACGAAAAGAACAAGTGACAATCCTTGATATTCCTCGCCTCAACTACCTGCTTAAAAAAGGAAAAGTGTCCTGAAAACTGTGCTCATTAAACCACAAATTCTGTCCGTTTGTTCCTAAAGAAAGAGCTTCATGTTGCTCCAGTCATCATCCACTGTTTACAATCCACTGGTTTCTCATGTCAACTGCACACAGGCCTCAAAACTAGACAAAAGGTATCCTGCTTTCATTAAATTCAGTCCAGTAACCCACACGAGTCTGAAGAGTTCAGTACCTCTGTGAAATTCCCAAAGTGCTCCAGGGTGGGTTTCTCTCTCGCTGCGTCACAAGCTCAACCTGAGGGTCTCAAAGCGGTCTGGCACAGACACACAGCCTCTAGACGAGCCCAGAGACGAGCCTGTGGCCCTGACGCTGTGTGTGTGTGTGTGTGCGTGTGTGTGTGTGGAGGTGACAGACTCCCCGCAGGTAAGTCAGCGCTCGAGTCGTCAGGGCTAATGGGAGGAGACGTGAAGCGTGCTGAAGATAACCAGCCCTCCGCATGCAGATCACCTGAACACCTCCGGTGCGAGTGTTTGAGCTCCAATAATAGATTTGAACGCTCACATTTTGCCTTTCACTTCAGGTTTAGGAGCTTGATTGCAAAAGCCAATGATAATCTGTCTGGGAAATGTCTGATAATAATCTGTCAAGGTTCAATTTGTTAAAATTAGTCAAGTACAGTAGTTAACGTTAACTCCTAAAGCATGTTAATTAGTTAATGTTAATTAAAAGTGGTATCTGTTAATATTATTTAATGGACCTGAGCTAACATGAACAATGAACAGTTGTATTTTTTATTAACTAATAAAAACCGTAACAAATGTTTTGCTCGTTGTTAGTTAATGCATAGTAACAGGACCCCAATTACCATAGCTATCCAATTTTCTTTACACTTTAACTGTTTGCTTTTATGTCCATGGATTGTTTTCATATGAAACTCTTCCAGGCTGATATGGGGGTTTTGGGGAAGCCGTGCAACGCCTCAAGAAAAAAAGAAAGAGAAAGAGAGCGAAAGACGAAAAGGGGGTGGTGTGGCGAAGAGAAAGGGACAGAAGGGCAGCAGCCGAGAGCGAACAAAAGACGAGTGAAAGAGTGAAGCAGCTTTGAGAGGCCAGTGAACGGAGAAACTCAGCGATGTGTAAAGCAACTCCTGTGTCTGTGTGCGGATCCAGGACGGCCCGAGTGGGTGTGTTTCAGGAAGGAGGGTGGATATGTTTAATCATTTCTGAGGTGAGGCCGCCACAGTAGCCGGACTCTAGTTGAATTAAAGTCCCATTTATTTGCCCGAGCAACAGGCTGGAAAGCCTGAAGGTTCGGCTCGGCCCGGCCCGGCTCGCTTCCACCATCTGTGCTTCTCCGGGTCGCCCCCCTCTCGATCCATGAGCCAATGCAAAAAAACACATGCACACAAAAGATCTCTTGCCCACCCCGGGACAAATGACACAAGAAAATCTGTGTGCACAGGGCAACAATACAGAAAACCCAGAGCCAGTGTGAGTGAGACTCGGCAGAACTGACTGAAGACACATCAGTGCATCTTAAAAATAACATACACATGATTTATGGTATGTATAGAACACTTTTGCGAATTGGGCCAAATCAAGTAATCAGGTGCTTTTACTGAATGATATAAATGAGGATTTTTTTTTTTTATTTGTTGCAAAATACTGCCAACCAGCTCTTTATGTAAAGTTGTATATATAAGTATGTCCAACTTTATACATACACTATACTTGCATAGGGCGATATACTGTATATTATATAGCAAATTTCAACTGCTTGATTGTTCATATCTTCGCAAAATACGACTGTATTATTGTCCAGCTCTAATCTGATAAATGCAACCAGGCATGAAGATATTAACCTATTATAAACATTATTAACATCATGATTTTTCTGTAAAGCTGCTTTGAAACAATGCGTGTTGTGAAAAGCGTTATATAAATAAACTTGACTTGACATGAAAATTATAAAGCATTCAATATACTCTTTTCAACCAGGTTGCTCATCAAATATTGATGCAACTCCAAAAAAGTCCTCAGCTGTGATCGCTTTAGTGCGTCTTTGACTGCAGCTGATCTCTGAGCGCTGTTAAAACATTCATTCAAGTACACACACACAGACACAGGAGCCTTTCACTGGTGTTTACCTGAAAAACACACGTCCAGACTGATGCGCAAGAATCAAACGTGTCACACAAAGGCATCTCGAGTTATCAGTAGAGTTACATGAACCTGCAGCTACTCATCATTTAAAGTGGTTAAACTACAATTAAAAGTCCCTTTACAAGTAGTCCATTCAACTATACAGGGCTAACTAACGTGAAGCTATTTAAGTGATGCATGTCTATTTCATTATATGAAAGAGTTTAGAATGTATTTTTACAAT
This sequence comes from Sinocyclocheilus grahami, assembly GCF_001515645.1. NCBI lineage: Eukaryota > Metazoa > Chordata > Actinopteri > Cypriniformes > Cyprinidae > Sinocyclocheilus > Sinocyclocheilus grahami. The sequence goes on from NW_015505826.1 coordinate 491,231, forward strand.
CACAGCAGGGACAGCGTCACAGCTAAAAAGGAACGTTTTCAGAAATGTGTCTGAGCAAATGTTCTTCCAGTAGCGTTAATAGAACGTTCGTCCAGAGTTATCTGGTCCTTAATAATGTTCTCAAAATGTTAGCACATTAAACATCATTCGTGGAATGTTTCATTTCTGAAACATTTTAGTTGGAACTTGTTTTTTTGTTTTTTAAATGTTACTACTTGTTTCAGAATGTTCAGAGGACATTTAAATGTAACATTCCCACATAATGTTTGCAAAATTATATGCAATGCTCTCTTTTGCATAACAATAAAATAAAAAAACTAACCCTATAAAAACTTTGAAAATAGCTGGGATTAAAATTTAACACAGATTCACATTAAATACAACTAATAAATCTAGAAACATTCTAATTTATAAAAGCATTTATAAAAGCATTTGACAAAATATTTCAAAATGACAAGTTATGACGAGTTATGAAAATGAATCGGTGAATTGTTTATAAATGGATTAATTTATATAAACTATCCAAACAAGCTAGGAAATGGCTTTATACCATTTAGCGGAATGATTAAAAATGTTTTAAAATTTTTGACTGCAGAATGCCGCCATTGACCAATCACAATCGAGTATCCCAGAGAGCCGTGTAATAAGGTCTGTTAATGCAGTTGATCTTCTCTCAGTGGAATACTCGAGGTCTCTTCCAGGGGTAAACGCCTCTCTGCCCTCCCCACCCAAACGCTCTTTTACAACAGACAGACACAAAGACACTCAAGCAGTGGACGCCTCCTTCCCTGCCCCCTGCTCTCCTCTCTCTCTCTCTCTGTCTGTCTGTCTGTCTGTCTGTCTCTCTCTCTCTCTCTCTCTCTCTCTGTGTCTGTCTGTCTGTCTGTCTGTCTGTCTGTCTCTCTCACACATGGGCAGGTAGTGGAATGTGCTGACGGCCGCAGTATGTTGTGTTGTGTGGGTGCGGCTGTCACAGAGCAGTGTTATCAGCCAAACTATTTAATAAGGGTGAGGCATTTGATCTACTCTGCATCACACACAAACACACATTTACTTCAGGGCATATGTTGTATACTTTTATCCGACAAAACATTTCAGTGGACAAAAAACTAGATGATGATCTGTGACCCTGACTAAGGAGGAGTACAGATTCATGACACACTTGAGAACCGATCACATTCACACTGCAGCTCTTGAGAAAATAAACTACACTCAGAGAGATTCACAGCAGAAACACGACATGTTTAGCAGATAAAGGGCCGTGCGGTCCTATTTTAATAAAACAGGAATCTATAAAAATAAATAGCTTGCACTGAGTACATGCAAATTCAAATGTAAGCAATCATGGCAAAATTAATTTTGCCACAGCTGATTAAAACATCAATACATCTATATAGAGTATTTCCCCGATCTGCTTTTGCAAACACATTTCACCTCGTGCAAGATTAATAGGAGCGCTACAGTAACATATAGCTCTGTCAGAGCAGATTACTGTGTGTTTGGAGTAATAATGGCTAAACACAATCTGAGATGTAATTATACTCTGAAACGGGATCAATTGACTGTGATTTGCTTTGAGATAAATAAAGAATGAGCATATGGCAGACAAAGGTAAGGTGTGTTTTCTTTTCTTTGGAATAATTTGCGCTGATGAATCATTCACAATAAGAGCAGGAACGTCTGTTAGGCAAAGCAAATAGAGTGAGTCTTTACAAGAGTCTCTACGGACAGCGGAAACAGAGTAGCACTGTTGTTTGGTATATATATATACTGTATTTTCCTTCTTATTCTGCAGTGTTAAACTATCAGCCGGACCCTGAGATAAGTACAAGCTGAGAACAGCGTTTTGAGCCACTCAAGGTTGCACCGCATTCCTGGCTCGCAGTCCAGTGCAGAATAACCTTTGGAAATAAAACCTTTATCTCTGTCCGACAGAGTCCCACCTGAAGATCAGCATGACTTTCTCCAAATCAAACATGTTGAAATAAAACTGTTGTGTTTACACACCAAGTCATTTCTAAAGAACTTCTTCACACTTTGGTTCCCCACATGGATAAAGTCACAAATGAGATCTCAAGCATTTATTTAAGACAACAGTGAGAACAAATGGAGAGCAAATGGAGAATAGTCTACTAAGAAAACATCTCATCTGTCTCAAACTGTGCTCAGATTTTCCAAAATACCAAAGTCTGTAATCAAAAAAAAAAAAAAGAGATCTCGCTATAAACTCTCATTAAATTCTCCAATGATCAAATGCTCTGAACTGCAATCCTTATTAATTTGGGTAACTAAATTAATATCGAAACATATCTCACGAGCAAAGAAAGAGCAACAGAGGCTGTCAGAAGTGAAGAAAAGGAAAGGCCATTTATCAACCTGATGCTGTAAAATACGGAAGGCCATTCTGTCCGTATGAATGGAAAATTAATAAAATAATAAAGTGCACAGGGCGGGAAGTGAAAACAACCTCTTGGATGTCTTCCAGGCCTCGGTGAAGCGGTCAAGAGGGGGGGGGGGGGGGGGGAGCACCCAGCTGGGGGTCAGACGGAGAGAGGGAACGGAGGGGGGGGGCAGAGGTCCTCAGATGGTATAAAGATCAGAGCAGGACTATCCAGGTGAGAGGTAGAACCCCCCGGCCAGCCCAATCTGAGCTGCTCATTCAGATGCTAATGAGAGGGTAGAACACATCTGTTCACCCCCTACTGCTCGGGGTCTTTGTCACCTGAAAAGCTCCCCACCAGGTATCAAACAAGCTGCAGGAAACAGCCCCTTTTCATCCTGTTACCTCCGTTCTCCAATCAGCAAATGAGGCCTTGGTGACAACAGGGGCCCCCAAGAGCCCGGCGGGGACACCGATGCCCCACACGCACCTGACACAGTTACACAGCCCAATTAACCCTTGCTCGCTGACGAACACCAGTAGCAAGCTGTTTAACTCAACCAGTCGGTTTACACACGTTCACCAACATGATATTCCGTCATAGATTAGCTCTGCAAACGAGTTTGACTTGGTAAACGTCCCTGCACATTACTAAAACGTGGCATAAACACACGCAAATACAATGGATTTGCCGTGTGTTCTCTCACCTGCTTTTTCACTGCCATCCTGAGAAACACACCGACGCGTTTAATTAGAGTTGGATGCTGCAATCGCCCCACGCTCTGTCACACAAGACCCGCGTGCAGCTCAACCCAAATAACGACCTGAGACAGACAGATGCACAAATGCGCTCCCATATGCACGCTCCTGACCTGCAGAAATGCCTACGCTGAGCACAGGGATTTATGCAGGGAGCTCAAAGAATTTAAAAAGGAAACAATTTCTAAATGAAAGGCCGTGCCATTAGAGTACCAATGGAGTTCTATTGTTATGCCCCTGTAATGCCATTTCCTTCATCTTTTGTCTCAGAGAGGCTATTATTAGCGGCCTCTCACAGCTGCGTATCCGTTCAATAGGGTTTGAATTTGGTCATTAACAAGTGAATATCAGCAAACACATTTGTGGAGCCCCTGCCATTGCTAATAAACTAACAATGAGTACAAGCCTAATTGGGAAATGCAATGAAGAAATGGAGGCAAGGTGCCTGAGGTAAGGCAAGACAGCGGAAGAATAGACAGGTCATTATGAGGACGGATGTGGAGAGAAAAAGGTGAACAGTTGAATTGTCGCCTCTTCGCAGTTCCCACGGACAGCTATAATCCGTCTCTCGCTAGTTTACACGTTAAACACGTTATTGTGATTATGGACTCCCGCTTTCTCAGCGGTTCTACACACACAGTAGCGCACACACTGGGGCCGCGTCTACGCCTGCGAGCCATCCTTGTGTTCTCCCAGACAGTTGACGGGTCTCGGGGTCAGAGGTTTCCCTCTTCTTGGCCGTTCGATGCACTTCCTGTCTGAACTGAATTCCCTGCGGCTGCTCTCAGATCTTTATTCAGACCGGAAGTCTTTGTTAAGCACTGCCTTCATTATTTCCTCTGTATAAACCTGCAGAAATGTGCTACCAGAAAGAATTTCCACTCGGGTCTGTTATCCCTGAAAATGGATATGTGGGGAATTCACCTAATTCTAATAAATATGGAATTTACTTTCTATAATAATCCTCGTTCACATAAAATGGAGGTATGTTTGTGCTGAAGACAATTCTAAGAAAGTGACTTATGTATTTGTAAGTGTTTTTTATCTGAAGTGACATGCATTAAAACATTTTCAAGCTAATGAAGCTGGACTGAAAAATGATCAAAATGGCCGCAAAATTTGACTGAATTCACCCCACAGAGTTTTGAGATGGAAGTCCAGCTAAAATCCAAACTGCTAAGTTTTTGCTTTCTCCAAACTAAGCCAACAGGGATCTAATCCTCCAACAAACTCTATAAACACACTCCTCCTGCTTTAAGAAAGTGCAAGGAACCATTTTTTCTCTTGATATTTCTGTGCTTAGACCACACCATAATCATCTTATACACGCTTTTCTTTGTTTGGGGATTTTCACGTTTCTCCTTCCAGAGAGATAAGCAACACAATAATGAAAGCTTTAATTACCCCACCCCTCTGCCCGCTGAAGGACGCAAGACTGTGTCATCACGGAGGGGGGGGGAAGCAGATTGTGCCGGAGCTAAGAAAAACTGTATTTGGCCCTCTAGCTGAAAATAAATAAAATGGTAGTCGGGCAAACTGGCACTTTCCGTCACCAACCTGATAATTCCCCCTCCATCCCTCACCCTGGAGGTCTTTTGTTTTCCCCTCCTGCTTCCTGACACCATCTCGGCACAGAATCAAATGACGACAGGGTTTACTTTTCTGTCTCAAAGAAAGATAGAGAGAGAGAGAGAGGAAGACGGGAGTGATTTGATCCGGGCCGGGGGTTTCGCTGGGTCACAGGAAACCTGGACTATGCAGATGTTTAACAAAAGCCTTTCATTTTCTCCTGCTTTCCTGAACGTCCAAGCGCCGGAGACTTTTAAGCACAGAGCTGATAATGAAACCTCTTCTCTTTCAGCAGTATATATGAGGCCTTTTTATCCAAACTATACACTCCTGCTATCACCATTAACAAAAATGCAAAACAGGTAATTAGAGCTGAGAAAACACATAATGGTGTTTCCTACATGGTAATTCAGGAGTGAAGTTGCTCCGCTGCTAAACCTGCTAAATCTATCTATCTATCTATCTATCTATCTATCTATCTATCTGTCTGTCTGTCTGTCTGTCTGTCTGTCTGTCTGTCTGTCTGTCTGTCTATCTATCTATCTATCTATCTATCTATCTATCTTTTTTATTAAATGAAGAGAGTATATGACCTGAAACAGAACGCGTACACCATTCGTTGGACTCCACTGGCTGTTTTGTTATTTTCAGAAGGACAGTGTTCTGTCAGTATCACAGGCCTCCCATCAGCTCATCTTTATTAAAGAGCATCTACTGACAGCCATAATAACCCAGAGCTCCATCAATCGGTTAAAGGACGGAGAGGGACATCCACCTGGGGACCTGGAGAAAAGCAGGATAAAGCCGTGAGGTGAGAGGACACACAGAAAGGGCCGCTGCAACCGAAAGCTTTTATTTGTGATGGGCTTGTTTATTTTTTGGTTTATGTGTGTGTGTGTGTGTGTGAGCCTGTTTGTTACTGCGGCTCTTATCTGTGCTGGTGTATGTGTAAGGTGTGAGAGGATGAAAGCCGTGTGGGTGACAGGAACTCAGCTGCGGCACGGCAGAAAGAAACTAATCAGCCTTTTACAGCTTGAACCGAGGCGGTTAGGTAGCCTCACGCTAACCGCACACGCGCTAGCTCTGTCACCGCTACAAATTGGCTTCTTACAGAACTCAAGGTGCCAACGGACCATTAGATGCACAAAAGCAAGAGTTGTCCTAGCATCTCATCTGAAAAAAAAAAAGCCAAGCACCTCCCCGCCGAGTAAAACACACACTGTGGAACACACACGGGATGTTTGGAGCTCTGGAATACCTCTGTTCTGCCAGAGCTAAGATGTTTTTGTTTTTTTTACAAGATAAAATGTTCAAAAATGCCTCTCTTTTCAGTAAAGTCAATAGAATCAACAACATCTATTTACACATCTTTACAAGACCTAGATATTAGAGTAAATAAGAATGTGGCTTCTTTTAGCACTACACAAACGTGGCTTTATTCTCTAATGGCTTGAAAATAAATCAGACGTGCGCGCACACACACACACCTGCACACGCCGTAAACAGGTTGACAGAGAGGAAGCTGTCACCAATTAGCGGCAGTGCTAATCTGGTTGCGTCGAGAGGATTATACTCTGTCCTGGTGGGACGGGGGAGAAATTTCATTTCCTGTGCAGCGTTCGCAGACTCTACCTGAGTCAGCGGAGCTGTGAACGTCAAATCCGTGCTGAGATAACAGTTAATCATCTCTCGCCCTGAGAAACTGTTTCCCTCCACTGGGCCGAGCACCCGGCGCTTCATTCCTTCTGAAAACACACGTGAAAATGTGACCTAACCTCTCACCAACGCCAACACAGGAAACACCTCGCCTCCCAGAATTCCCAGAGATGTTCCACTCCGTTATTGCATCTGCCATTTTAACTCCTTTTTCAGCAGTAGATATGAGACCTTTTCATCCAAACTATACACTCCCGCTATCACCATTAACAAACGCAAAACAGGTAATTAGAGCTGAGGAAACACATAATGGTGTTTCCTACACGGTAATTCAGGAGTGAAGTTGCTCCGCTGCTGTATGTATATTAGGTACGTTTTTTTTTTTTTTTTTTCATGTCTGGACTGTGGTTATTATTCAAGAGTAACACATTAAATACATTCACAGGCCAAAGACAGACATATGAAGCGATGCACAAGTGTGAATGACACGCAGCAGATAATAGGAGACATGCATTTGTTGTACATATGACAGCTTTCTAAGAAACTAAAGGTAGTCTGTGTATGGGAGCGTGTGATCATGTTTCAATGATATTCTGTGTTCTGTATTGAAATTCCACAATGTGGCAAACTATCTATCTATCTATCTATCTATCTATCTATCTATCTATCTATCTATCTATCTATCTATCTATCTATAATTTTGATTGAATAAAGAGAGTATGTAACCTGAAACAGAAAGTGTACACCATTCGTTGGACTCCACGGGCTGTTTTGTTATTTTCAGAAGGACAGTGTTCTGTCAGTATCACAGGCCTCCCATCAGCTCATCTTTATTAAAGAGCATCTACTGACAGCCATAATAACCCAGAGCTCCATCAATCGGTTAAAGGACGGAGAGGGACATCCACCTGGGGACCTGGAGAAAAGCAGGATAAAGCCGTGAGGTGAGAGGACACACAGAAAGGGCCGCTGCAACCGAAAGCTTTTATTTGTGATGGGCTTGTTTATTTTTTGGTTTATGTGTGTGTGTGTGTGTGTGAGCCTGTTTGTTACTGCGGCTCTTATCTGTGCTGGTGTATGTGTAAGGTGTGAGAGGATGAAAGCCGTGTGGGTGACAGGAACTCAGCTGCGGCACGGCAGAAAGAAACTAATCAGCCTTTTACAGCTTGAACCGAGGCGGTTAGGTAGCCTCACGCTAACCGCACACGCGCTAGCTCTGTCACCGCTACAAATTGGCTTCTTACAGAACTCAAGGTGCCAACGGACCATTAGATGCACAAAAGCAAGAGTTGTCCTAGCATCTCATCTGAAAAAAAAAAAGCCAAGCACCTCCCCGCCGAGTAAAACACACACTGTGGAACACACACGGGATGTTTGGAGCTCTGGAATACCTCTGTTCTGCCAGAGCTAAGATGTTTTTGTTTTTTTTACAAGATAAAATGTTCAAAAATGCCTCTCTTTTCAGTAAAGTCAATAGAATCAACAACATCTATTTACACATCTTTACAAGACCTAGATATTAGAGTAAATAAGAATGTGGCTTCTTTTAGCACTACACAAACGTGGCTTTATTCTCTAATGGCTTGAAAATAAATCAGACGTGCGCGCACACACACACACCTGCACACGCCGTAAACAGGTTGACAGAGAGGAAGCTGTCACCAATTAGCGGCAGTGCTAATCTGGTTGCGTCGAGAGGATTATACTCTGTCCTGGTGGGACGGGGGAGAAATTTCATTTCCTGTGCAGCGTTCGCAGACTCTACCTGAGTCAGCGGAGCTGTGAACGTCAAATCCGTGCTGAGATAACAGTTAATCATCTCTCGCCCTGAGAAACTGTTTCCCTCCACTGGGCCGAGCACCCGGCGCTTCATTCCTTCTGAAAACACACGTGAAAATGTGACCTAACCTCTCACCAACGCCAACACAGGAAACACACCGCCTCCCAGAATTCCTTGAGATGTTCCACTCTGTTATTGCATCTGCCATTTTAACTACTTTACAAGGTTCATGCTGCCTTCAAGTCCTCCTGGGGAGTTCCCGCATATGAGTTCGGAAGTCGAAAATATATTCAAGTGATTTTGGCCTGAGTAAACTGAGTGTGTTGGGCATCTAGCTAGCCATTTTGAAACCTATTTCAATAAGTAGTATTATTAATACTACTTAGAAAGGTAGTGTACAAGCTAATTGTACAGTACATTTTCACAATTACAATTTATATAAATACATTTATTAAATAAAATATGCAATAGGAAAAAAAAATTAGGCAGATGCTTAGAAGGAACTGATGACTCAATAGGAAAGTTATTTCAGACATGGTGCAGATTATGAAAACAAACTATGTGGAATAATGTTGAATAATATATCCTAATTAATGTATGAGATTAGATTTACTGCATCCTAATAAAAGCTAACACACTATCTAAGCTTCGTACCATTTAGTATGTTGGGGATTTTTAAGTGTGCATGCATGCATGCTTTTTGGGCTTATATTATCGACAAAAAAGGGGTCTGTGGTATTAAAATACAATTTTATGGCACTGTATTGTATGCATATTGGGTCACTGCCACTATACCAATATATCTGAAACACAAGTGTCTATCTGCAAAATCACAAGTAACTACGACTGGCGTGATCAAATCAGATTCTGACGAAAGCTTATGAAGACAAACATTTGGACTACTCTGAAATCCCACTATCAGCAAAAAAAGTACTTTTAAAAACTAATACATTTAATAATTTACTTCATGAGAATCTAGACACATGTTGAGAGTGTGAGTTACAGTATTAGTGGTTAACCTGAGTGAAAACCAAAAACACTAAGAGAGAGAGAGAGAGAGATGGGGCTGCTGAGCTTATTGTATTAGGCATTGAGCTGTATCTGAGAGATAAGAGAGAGACAGATTCAGTGTGTGTGAGGACAGAGAGGTTCGAGGTACGAGCGTCTTATCATGTTGTTTTGTTCCTGGGAAAATCAGGTGGAGTCATGCATTCAGAGCATCCGAACACGACACTTCCCAACCACCGCGGCGTGTGTTTGCACGCTTACAAGCTTTGTGCGGTTTATCTGTGTCAAATCGCATGCAAATAAATGCTCTCAGCTTTAAAGTGTTTTACAGATTCACTAGAGTGAATTGTGACAGCACTTCCTCACACTAGATCCTCACTGTCGGTTTTTGTCTTTATTTCATTATTTTGCGCTGAAAACACACACGCTCCTGAAGCGGGAGAGAAAGTGTCCATCTGTCTGAAATTTAAGCAGCCTACACTGACACAAATTCCCAGAGAGAGGAGTGATTTCCTCAGGTTTAACTAAATAATGTATGCTCACCTCACTTTAGCATGATGAAGCAATTTTAGCTTGTACAGATACACACACACACACACACAGACTAAAGAGGGTGAAAGATAGAGAACGAGAGCAAGACTTCCTGAACATCTGAATAATTCAAACTTCTAGACGAGATGAACAGAGAAATGCTACTTTCCTCATGAAGGAAATTCTCCGACTGTTAAAACAGGAGTGACCCTGAACTGGACAGATGCACAGATCACGACACTGTTCTGTCTATTAACGCTCACACTGACTGCGTTCGGAATACAATGCTATAGCTTTCTTAATGTATACTGCATACAGCATTACATCACTTCCTCAAGATTGAACTGTGTGCTTGATTTTCTCACAATATCCATACACTAATCAGAAGTTGCAGTGGACAGTGGAAAGTGCATAGAATCGTGTCTAAAAATGTATTTAATAAGATCAAATAAGTAGTGCTATTTCAATATCACTGATATACTATTATAGTTTATAATTAATACTTTGAATTTTTTTTATAGATTTTCTGTTTTCATCTTAATTTTAGTTGTAGTGATTTTGTTGTTTTTGAATTTTAGTATTTTTTGCCTATTTTTTATTAACTTTATTTCAGTTTTAAATATTATTTTAGTTGTAATAATTTTAGTTAAACTCAATTCAAATTAAAATAGTTTTTAGTATGTCTGTCTATATGTTTTCAGTTTTAAATTTTATTTCAGTTTTAGTTACGTTTAAGTTAAACTAAATTAAAATGATACATGTTGCGGTACATGATAAATGATAATTGATAACACTAGTTGAAATAATAAGCTTTAAGAAATTATATTTCAGTTAACGTTTATTTTATTTCAAGTAACAAAAGTAATAATTTTATGATTTTCATTTTAGTTTAAATTTTACTTTAACTTAACTATAATAACCCTGCAAATAAGTAGTCAAAAAATAATAATAATGCTTGGAAATTTAGATAATGCATACTGCCGAAAAAGTAAGACAGATATGTTAGTATGCTATTCCAAACTGCCTGCATTACATTTTTGTACTGTGTCCATCCTAAATGTGTGCGATTAGAATTAGTGCAGCACAATTATAGATAGTCTTGTGGATTTTTTTGTTTTTGAGTGTGCATCCATGCATGCTTTTCGGCTAATATTATCCTCAACAAAGTGGTCTTTGGTATCAAGATGCAATCGTGCTTCACTGTAGTACCATGCAAATTGGGTCACTACTACTATATCTGTAACACGAGCATCCGTAACTATAACAATAACTATGACTGGCACAGAGATGTGATCAGACTCATTGAGGAACAGATCCGATTAGCTGAATGGACCCGTGTGGCCCGTTTAAGAGAACAAGAGATGTGCAGCAGACAGAAGTGAAGAAATTGGAGGTGTTGTAACATTAGAAGGTCAGATTAGTTTTCCTCCGAGCTCCGTTCGGCAGGGATTTGTGAGTCAACAGCTCCTCCGGCTTCCTGTCAGCGCTCTGAACCAAACCACGAGGGAATGCTGGCCCTCGAACCCGACACGACCGGCTCGCAGGAGAACAAAATACAAACCCGCTTTTATCAAAGTGGGGCGAAATGCAAAAGGAAGTGAAGACACTTTCAGTTTTTCAGTTTTGGTGAACAGACACACTCTTAAAAGTGAAAGTCCTTTACTGGTATTGATAGATCCACACTCTTAAAAATAATAGTTGATAAATTGGGTTTTCGCACTGATGCCATAGAAGAGCCATTTTTGGTTCCCCAAAGAACCGTTCAGTGATCAATTCTTAAAAGAACCATTTTTTAAAGAACATTTTAATAATCTAAAGAACCATTTTCCACTATAAAGAATCCATGGATGTGAACAGTTCATCAATGCCTTTATGTTTAAGAACCTTTAACATCCATGGAATCTATTGTACAAAAGGTTCTTTAAAGTGGAAAAAGGTTCTTTAGATTTTTTTTTCACACTGAGAAAAACTACACTCGTAAAAATAATGACCCTAATAGATGTTTTTCACAGCAATGCCATAGAAGAGTATTTTTGGTTCTAAAAAATATATATTTTTTCTTAGTGTAGAACATTTTAATAATCTAAAGAACCTTTTCCACTTTAAAGAAACTGTAGTGATTCCAAAGGTTCTTCATGGACGCA